>NC_068452.1:11354390-11378000 GCF_023373465.1 Oncorhynchus keta | reverse complement strand
ATAAGTAAGACAGGTGGTTAAAGGCACACAACAGTATAAATCCACTGAAAAAGGTGATGCCCACAGCGTAGCCATGATGTTGTTCAACAATTGAAGTCTTTAATGAATGTTAATATTATTTGACAATTGTCTTAAGACAGTCAAGTGAGAAAGACTCCTGTGAAGACATCAAAACAATGAAATAACACACATGGAATCATGTTGTAACTAAAAAAGGGTTAAACAAAATATATGTTATATTTGATATTCTTCAAATTAGCTACCCTTTGCTTTGATGACAGCTTTGCACACTCTTGGCATTCTCTCAACCAGCTTTATGAGGTAGTCACCTGGAATACATTTAAATTAACAGGTCTGCCTTGTCAAAAGTTATTAAAATCAAAGGTTAATTTGTGGAAATTCTTTCCTTCTTTATGCATTTAAGCCAATCAGTTGTGTTGTGATAAGGTAGGGGTGGTATACAGAAGATAGCCCTATTTGGTAAAAGACCAAGTCATTATTTTGGAAAGAACAGCTCAAATAAGACATGAAGGTCAGTCAATGCAGAAAATGTCAAGAACTTTGAATGTTTCTTCAAGTGCAGTCGCAAAAACCGTCAAGCGCTATGATGAAAACTGGCTCTCATGAGGAAGACTTTTTATAAAAAATGTTTTTTTTTTTCAAAAAGGCACCAAATAGTAGGAATATAGTAGGATAGCATAGTATAGTATATATAATAGTAGGAATATAGTAGTATAGTATATATATAACAGTAGGAATATAGTAAGATAGTATAGTATATATAATAGTAGGAATATAGTACTATAGTATAGTATAGTAGGAATGTGGAAGTATAGTATAGTAGGAATATAGTAGGATAGGAAAATATTAGTACAGTATAGTACAAATAATAGTATGAATTTAGTAGTATAGTATATATAATAGTAGGAATATAGTAGTATAGTATATACAGTGGGGCAAAAAAGTATTTAGTCAGCCACCAATTGTGCAAGTTCTCAGACTTAAAAAGATGGGAGAGACCTGTAATTTTCATCATGAGTACACTTCAACTATGACAGACAAAATGAGGGGAAAAAAATCCAGAAAACCACATTGTAGGATTTTTAATGAATTTATTTGCAAATTATGGTGGAAAACAAGTATTTGGTCACCTACTGGTCACCAAGCAAGATTTCTGGATCTCACCTGTAACTTCTTCTTTAAGAGGCTCCTCTGTCCTCCACTCGTTATTAATGGCACCTGTTTGAACTTGTTATCAGTATAAAAGACACCTGTCCACAACCTCAAACAGTCACACTCCAAACTCCACTATGACCAAGACCAAATAGTTGTCAAAGGACACCAGTAACTAAATTGCAGACCTGCACCAGGCTGGGAAGACTGAATCTGCAATAGGTAAGCAGCTTGGTTTGAAGAAATCAACTGTGGGAGCAATTATTAGGAAATGGAAGACATACAAGACCACTGATAATCTCCCTCGGTCTGGGGCTCCACGCAAGATCTCACCCCGTGGGTTCAAAATTATCACAAGAACGGTGAGCAAAAATCCCAGAACCACACGGGGGGACCTAGTGAATGACCTGCAGAGAGCTGGGACAAAGTAACAAAGCCTACCATCAGTAACACACTACGCCGCCAGGGACTCAAATCCTGCAGTGACAGACGTGTCCCCCTGCTTAAGCCAGTACATGTCCAGGCCCGTCTGAAGTTTGCTAGAGAGCATTTGGACAATCCAGAAGAAGATTGGGAGAATGTCATATGGTCAGATGAAACCAAAATATAGCTTTTGGTAAAAACTCAACTCGTCGTGTTTGGAGGACAAAGAATGCTGAGTTGCATCCAAAGAACACCATACCTACTGTGAAGCATGGGTGTGGAAACATCATGCTTTGGGGCTGTTTTTCTGCAAAGGGACCAGGACGACTGATCCGTGTTAAGGAAAGAATGAATGAGGCCATGTATCGTGAGATTTTGAGTGAAAACCTCCTTCCATCAGCAAGGGCATTGAAGATGAAACGTGGCTGTGTCTTTCAGCATGACAATGATCCCAAACACACCGGCCGGGCAACGAAGGAGTGGCTTCGTAAGAAGCATTTCAAGGTCCTGGAGTGGCCTAGCCAGTCTCCAGATCTCAACCCCATAGAAAATCTTTGGAGGGAGTTGAAAGTCTGTGTTGCCCAGCAACAGCCCCAAAACATCACTGCCCTAGAGGAGATCTGCATGGAGGAATGGTCCAAAATACCAACAACAGTGTGTGAAAACCTTGTGAAGACTTATAGAAAAAGTTTGACCTCTGTCATTGCCAACAAAGGGTATATAAAAAAAAGTATTGAGATAAACTCTTGTTATTGACCAAATACTTATTTTCCACCATCATTTGCAAATATATCATTAAAAATCCTACAATGTGATTTTCTGAATTTAACTATGATGAAAATTACAGGCCTCTCTCATCTTTTTAAGTGGGAGAACTTGCACAATTGGTGGCTGACTAAATACTTTTTTGCTACACTGTATAATAGTAGGAATATAGTGGTATAGTATATATAATAGTAGGAATATAGTAGTATATTATAGTATATACAATAGTAGGAATATAGTAGTACAGTATATACAAGTGTGGATATAGTAGTATAGTATATACAAAATAAGGAATATATTAGTATAGTATACATAATAGTATGAATATGGTAGTAAATTATAGTATATATAATAGTAGGAATACAGTAGTATAGTATAGTATACAGAATATTAGGAATATGGTAGTAAATTATAGTATATATAATAGTAGGAAAATAGTAGTATAGTATAGTATAATAGTAGGACTATAGTAGTATAGTATATATAATAGTATGAATATAGTAGTACAGTATAGTATATATAATAGTAGGAATATGGTAATACAGTATAGTATATTTAATAGTAGGAATATAGTAGTATAGTATATATAATAGTAGCAATGTAGAAGTATAGCATAGTATATATAATAGTAGGAATATAGTAGGATAATGTAGTAGTATAGTATATATAATAGTAGGAATTTAGTAGTATATATAATAGTAGGAATATAGTAGTACAGCAAAAATAGTAGGAATGTAGTAGTATGGTACAGTATATATATATAATAGTAGGAACATAGTAGTATAGTATATATAATAGTAGGAATATTGTAGTGTAGTATAGTATATATAATAGTAGGAATATTGTAGTGTAGTATAGTATATATAATAGTATACTATATATAATAGTGGGAATTTAGTATAGTATAGTATACAATAGTAGGAATATAGTAGTATAGTATAGTATAAATAACAGTAGGAATATAGTAGGATAGTATAGTATATATAATAGTAGGAATATAGTAGTATAGTATATATAATAGTAGAAATATGGAAGTATAGTATATATAATAGTATGAATATAGTAGGATAGTATAATATAGTATAGATAATAGTAGGAATGTAGTAGTATAGTATAGTACATATAATAGTAGTATAGTATATACAATAGTAGGAATCAGTAGTATAGTATATATAATAAACAGGAATATAGTAATATATATAATAGTAGGAATACAACCAGTATACAAAAAATAGTAGGAATGCAGTAATTATAGTATATAAAATAGTAGGAAAATAGTAGTACAGTGTAGTATATATAACAGTAGGAATATAGTAGGATCATTATAGTATATATACTAGTAGGGATATAGTAGTATAGTATATATAATAGTAGGAATATGGAAGTGGTATAGAATATATAATAATAGGAATATAGTAGGATAGTATAATATAGTATTGTCACGCCCTTGGTCTTAGTATTTTGTGTTTTCTTTATTATTTGTTCAGGCCAGGGTGTGACATGGGGTTATTGTATTGTCGTATTGGGTTTTGTAGGCATTTGGGATTGTGGTTGATTAGGGGTGTGTCTAGTATAGGCTTGGCTGCCTTGAGGCGGTTCTCAATCAGAGTCAGGTGATTCTTGTTGTCTTTGATGGGGAACCGTATTTAGGTAGCCTGGGTTTCACTTGTATTTCGTGGGTGATTGTTCCTGTCTCTGTGTAGTTTTTTCACCAGATAGGCTGTATTAGGTTTCACGTTCCGTTTTGTTGTTTTGTATTTTGTATTCAGTTATTTCATGTACCGCGATTCATTCATTAAAGACATGAGTAACCACCACGCTGCATTTCGGGTCCGACTCTCTTTCGACAAACGAAGAACGCCGTTACAGAATCACCCACCACACACGGACCGAGCAGCGTGTTAACGGGGCAGCGACAGCATGAGCAGTAGGGGGAGGACGTTATGGACAGCAGAAGTATGGAGTATACTACGTGGGAAGAAATAGACAGGTGGGCGGTCGACCCAGAGAGTGCCAGCGCCCGCCTGGGATTCGCTGGAGCAGTGCAAAGAGGGCTATAGGAGAATGTGGAGTCGAAGAGAAAGACACGGCAGCGACAGCATGAGCAGCGAAAGGAGGATGAATATACTATGAATATACTAGGAATATAGTAGTATAGTATATACAATAGTAGGAATGTAGTAGTATAGTACATATAATAGTAGGAATATAGTAGTATAGCAAAAATAGGAATGCAGTAGTATGGTATAGTATATATAATAGTAGGAAAATAGTAGGATAGTATAGTATATATAATAGTAGGGATATAGTATATATAATAGGAATATAGTAGTATAGTATCTATAATAGTAGGAATATAGTAAGATAGTATAGTATATACAATAGTAGGAATATAGTAGTATAGTATATATAATAGTAGAATATAGTAGTATAGTATAGAATAATAGTAGGAATATAGTAGTATAGTATAATAGTAGGAATATAGTAGTATAGTATATTTTATAGTAGAATGACCCAACTAGCATTTATTTTGGGATTCCACAGTGGAAACATAATTTTTCTGAAGCGAGATTAAAGGAGGAGTCTCATTTTACACAAGCACATTTTCATCAAGTTTGCCTCTCTTCGATTACCTTTGACCTTTTTCAAGAGAAGGCCAGAAAGGATGGAGAGATGAGCAACTCTAATTGAGAAAAGCCCTAGACTTTGAATGCTTATTATAGCGCCACCCATGGAAAACTCTGCTCCCTTGTTGTCTGAGTAGTGTTTGTTTTTACCATTGATCCATTAAGAGATTAATGAGAAGAAATCCATCAAAACAATAGGTTTGATTACATCAGAGCTCTATAATAAAGACAGAAGACTACAGTATTATGATCATGCTCTCATGCAGCTCTTTAATAATAGATAATGTCATGTTTACAGGCTGAGCAGAGCTCTATAATAGATAATATAATGTTTATAGGCTGATCAGATATCTATAATAGATAATGTCATGTTTATAGGCAGAGATCTATAATAATAGATGGCATATTTATAGACTGAACAGAGCACTATAATAATAGATAATGGCATGTTTATAGGCTGAACAGAGCTCTATACTAATAATGTCATGTTTTAGGCTGATCAGAGCTCTATAATAATAGATACTGTCATGTTTTAGGCTGAGCAGAGCTCTATAATAATAGATAATGTCATGTTTTATGCTGAGCAGAGATCTATAAAAATAGATAATGCCATGGTTTAGGCTGTGCAGAGCTCTATAATAATAATAGATAATGTCATGTTTATAGGCTGAGCAGAGATCTAATAATAGATAATGCCATGTTTTAGGCTGAGCAGAGATCTATAATAATAGATAATGCCATGTTTTAGGCTGAGCAGAGATCTATAATAATAGATAATGCCATGTTTTAGGCTGAGCAGAGCTCTATAATAATAGATAATCTCATGTTTATAGGCTGAGCAGAGATCTTTAATAACAGACAGAGGCCTACAGCTATAGGACAGAAGATGACAGAAGTGTGTTTAAAACACAGTGAGTATATACACCAAAATATGTATTTTGTCTTTCTTGGCTCTCGCTACCAAAGTGGCTTGCTGTTATTGTTGGGGATACACTCTTTCACGCCACTTTGATACAGCTACGACCGGAAGTGATTTCCACAGGAGAGCATTTTTCGCTAACCTTAAACTCAGTCTCTTAACCTGCTACGTTAATTATCCTAACCTGCTACAAAAAAGCCACTTCCGATCGTAGCTGTATGAAAAGTGACGTGAAAAGAGGGTTTCTCGTTGTTGAAGAAAATAATCACCCTTTTCAGGCCACCATTTTAAAATATCCAAACCATATACTGAACATTAGGGGTTCTTGAATCCAATATATCAACGAATCAAAACAAAATACACATTTTAACAATTTAATCTTATTTTAGATATGTCTCGAAATACAAAATCACGTCTATTGTTGAATAAGAATTCATATAAACAATATGATTTAAAGTGGGATAAACAAAAACACATTCTAAGTCAAAAACATAAATCAGAACACAGCCTCTCTATTCTCTTGTGTGATTCCAGGTCCTCTGACTGGGAAAATGTATTTCCACAATGAGAGCAGTGGTATGTCTTCTCCTCCTGTGTATGTATTCTTTCATGCTTATTCAGATTCCTTAACCTGATAAATCTCTTGCCACACAGGGAGCAGTGGTACGTCTTATCCCCTCCTGTGTGTCCTCTCATGCCTTGTCAGACCTAACTTGGTAAAACTCTTTCCACACAGGGAGCATTGGTAGGGATTTTCTTGTGGGAGTGTCCTCTCATGCTGTTTCAGGTTCACTAAACCCCTAAAATTATTTTCACACTGGGAACATTGATAAGGCTTCTCTCCTGTGTATTCTCTCATGAGATTTCATGTTTACTAACCAGGTAAAAGTAATTCCACATTTGGAGCAGTGTTAAGGCTTCTCTCCAGAGTGTATTCTCTTATGTATTAATAGGTACCCTAAGTCCTTAAAACTTTTTCCACACTGGGAGCATTGGAAAGGTTTTTATCCTGTGTGTGTCCTCTCATGCCTATGCAGGTGATATAACCAAAGAAAACCTTTTCCACACTGGGAACATTGGAAAGTATTTTTTCCTGTGTGTGTCCTCATGTTTCTTCAGGCTCCCTAACTTGTTAAAACTTTTTCCACAGTGGGAGCAGTGATGTCCTCCTATTGCTTTGGGCGTCTCTGGGTCTGATACCCATGAAGGACTATTCCCTGGGTCTGGTTCCCCTGAAGGACTCTTCTCTGGGTCTGATTCCCCTGAAGGACTCTTCTCTGGGTCTGATTCCCCTGAAGGACTCTTCTCTGGGTCTGATTCCCCTGAAGGACTCTTCTCTGGGTCTGATTCCCCTGAAGGACGTCTCTGGGTTTGATTCCCCTGAAGAACTCTTCTCTGGGTCTGATTCCCCTGAAGGACTCTTCCCGCTGTCAGAGGGAGAGTCTGGTCTCTCTCCTGTCAAAGACAAACAGAGTATCTAGTTACTAAATTGTCTACTGTGCTGTACTGTGTGGCAAAACTTGTGAAACATAAGTCTATGATTTGTTAAGATTTGGTCTTGTTTGGGGAGTTCATTAAAATCAAGACTCAGTTTCATCACCACCCTCTCCTGAGACTGAAAGCCCAGAGACTTGCACTTTGAACCGGGTGTGCGGTTTTGTCTGGGAGCGCTAAAATGAACATTGAGAGTAGAGGTCGACCGATTAATCGGAATGGCCGATTAATTCGGCCGATTTCAGGTTTTCATAACAATCGGAAATCTGTATTTTTGGGCACCGAATTGCCAATTATTATTTTTTTACACCTTTATTTAATCTTTATTTAACTAGGCAAGTCAGTTAAGAACACATTCTTATTTTCAATGATGGCCTAGGAACGTTGGGTTAACTGCCTTGTTCAGGGGCAGAAATACAGAATTCTACCTTGTCAGCTGGGGGGATCCAATCTTGCAAACTTACAGTTAACTAGTCCAAGGCAATAACGACCTGCCTCTCTCTCGTTGCACTCCACAAGGAGACTGCCTGTTACGCAAATGCAGTAAGCCAAGGTAAATTGCTAGCTAGCATTAAACTTATCTTATAAAAAACAATCAATCATAATCACTAGTTAATTACACACGGTTGATGATATTACTAGATATGATCTAGCATGTCCTGTGCTGCATATAATCTGACTGAGCATAGAAGTATCTAAGTATCTGACTGAGCGGTGGTAGACAGAAGCAGGCGCGTAAACATTCATTCAAACAGCACTTTTGTGTGTTTTGTTTTGCCAGCAGCTCTTCCTCGTGTGTCAAGCATTGCGCTGTTTATGACTTCAAACCTATCAACTCCCGAGATGAGGTTGGTGTGACCGAAGTGAAATGGCTGGCTAGTTAGCGCGCTAATAGCGTTTCAAACTTCACTCGCTCTGAGCCTTGGGGTGGTTGTTTCCCTTGCTCTGCATGGGTAACGCTGCTCGATGTAGTGGCTGTGGTCGTTCTGTTGCTGGTTCGAGCCCAGGGAGGAGCGAGGAGAGGGACGGAAGCTATACTGTTACACTGGCAATATTAAAGTGCCTATAACTTCATCCAATAGTCAAAGGTTAATGAAATACAAATGGTATAGAGGGGAATAGTCCTATAAAAACTACAACCTAAAACTTCTTACCTGGGAATATTGAAGACTCATGTTAAAAGGAACCACCAGCTTTCATATGTCCTCATGTTCTGAGCAAGGAACTGAAACGTTAGCTTTCTTACATAGCACATATATTGCACTTTACGTTCTTCTCCAACACCGTTTTGCATTATTTAAACGAAATTATCTACTTGAGGCTAAATTGATTTTATTGATGTATTATTTTAAGATAAAATAAGTGTTAATTCAGTATTGTTGTAATTGTCATTATTACAAATAAATATATAATAATAATAAAAATAGTTTTTATATATATATATATATATATATATATATATAAACTATTTTAATTATTATTTTTAAATCGGCTGATTAATCGGTATCGGCTTTTTGGTCCTCCAATAATCGGTATTGAAAAATCATAATCGGTCGACCTCTATTCGAGACCATCAAGCTACTATGCTCGGAGACAGATTTAATTTCAACTGAGGTAGTTGCTACAATTCAGACCTAAATAGAAGAGGTTTCTGATACATTCAAAGCAGATTGAACTAATCTGTGAAACGAGACTGTGCCTGTTATTGCCTCACTGAAAACAACAGTTCCACACCATGATGATTGCAGCACTTTACACCTGACTACCTCTCTGGAGGCTGACGTGAATTGCTGAGGATCTGATAAAGGTGCAGGAGAGCTGTGTGAGCTTAGAGGGTTTTTTTTCTCGCAGCAATATCCTGAGACCGATATTACATTTTTTGGCCAATACTGATATCCAATATTTTCCTTGCCCCAAAAACGATTCCGATAACCGATATTTAAAATTTTAGCTACCTTTTAAGCATTCTAGTACAGTTAAATAGTTAACACACACCCGGATGCAGCGGTCTAAGCCACTGCATCTCAGTACAAGAGGCGTCACTACAGTCCCTGGTTCGAATCCAGGCTGCATCCAGGCTGTATGATTGTAGTTGTCTGTTATTGGTGTAGAGTGGACAACAAAGGAGAGGGATCCCACATGTGGATAGGAAGATACAAATTATCATTATTACTGGGAAATATTCATTTAAAATCCAGGAATGTAAAACTTTAGCTCTCTAGGTCATGCCAGTAGGTTACAGTAGGTTGTATCTCACTAGGTCATGCCAGTAGGTTACAGTAGGTTGTAACTCTCTAGGTCATGCCAGTAGGTTACAGTAGGTCGTATCTCTCTAGGTCATGCCAGTAGAATACAGTAGGTTGTATTTTATTATTTGTTTACCTTTATTTAACTAGGCAAGTCAGTTAAGAACCAATTCTTATTTTCAATGACGGCCTAGGAACAGTGGGTTAACTGCCTGTTCAGGGGCAGAACGACAGATTTGTGCCTTGTCAGCTCAGGGATTTGAACTACCCCAACGCTCTAACCTGCCGCCCCAGGTCATGCCAGTAGGTTACAGTAAGTTTTATCTCTCTAGGTCATGCCAGTAGGCTACAGTAGGTTGTGTCTCTCTAGGTCATGCCAGTAGACTACAGTAGGTTGTATCTCTCTAGGTCATGCCAGTCGGCTACAGTAGATTGTATCTCTAGGTCGTGCCAGTCGGCTACAGTAGGTTGTAAATCTCTAGGTCAAGCCAGTAGGTTACAGTAGGTTGTATCCAAGTGGTTTTATCTCTCTAGGTCACGCCAGTAGGGCCACAGTATGTTGTATCTCTCTAGGTCATGCCAGTCGGCTACAGTAGGTTGTAAATCTCTAGGTCAAGCCAGTAGGTTACAGTAGGTTGTATCCAAGTGGTTTTATCTCTCTAGGTCATGCCAGTAGGTTACAGTAGGTTGTATCCAAGTGGTTTTATCTCTCTAGGTCAAGCCAGTAGGCTAGAGTAGGTTGTATCTTTCTAGGTCATGCCAGTCGGCTACAGTAGGTTGCATCTCTCTAGGTCATGCCAGTCGGTTACAGTAGGTTGTAACTCTCTAGGTCAAGCCAGCAGGTTACAGTAGGTTGTATCCAAGTGGAAACAATTATCAACCCAATGTGGAAAGTGTCAAATTTGGTCAACAACCAAATGAATGGCTTATTTGCTACGTGAGGTTTACTGGATCCAACAGAAGTTCCATAATGATTAAGTTGTTATGTGGACATGTGACATACCGACAACTTTGATAAAAACACTACAGGAGTTGTCTCCAGATCGCTATGCATATTCATGCTTGTAGCTTAGAATCTCTCTCTTCATTGAATACAGGCGGTTGACGACAACAACCCTCATAGAATATAAACAATAGATTACAATAATAAGATGTATCCACCAATCCAAAGAAAGGATAGGCGGAAGATAGACAACCCACAGTGAAGCTTTTGGACAACGACTCCCCTTGTTAGGGCAGAGAGACATCTTGTCAGTATATCCATAATCTTTGGTGGAGCCAACCCAACTCTCACATGGCACTATTGGGGGCACGGTGTGTAGTAAATCATCACTACATGAAAATCACTACATGTCCCCCAGTCTGCGGCCAGCAGATAGACCCTTCTCAATTATATATATATGTGAAGTCACTTTTTGGAAACGGAACGGAGAAAACAAGGGGTAGCTTGTTCTCTACGTCGTCTGATTCTAGACATATCAGTCATCACCCTAGAGCCCTCCGTTGAAGAGGTATTGACGAGGGAACTACGAATATCCAAAGTTAAAAACAAATTTAAGGCGGAACTTACTGGTGTTAATCAGATCTCCTTTCTCCACCTCTTCTTCTTTTAATGTGACAGTCATCTCCCCCCTCTCTTTCACTCTTAAAACTGCATCCTCCTCTTTCTCTTCCTTTACTGTAACATCCTCCTCTTTCACTCTGAACGCGGCTTCCTCTTCTTTAACTGAAACGTCTCCCTCTTCTTTCACTGTAACAGCCTCACCCTCTACTTGTTGTTTTACTGTGAGATCCTCCTCTTCCTTCTCATCTTTCACGACAATGTTCAGACCCAGAGCTTCTTTCTCCGTCCAGGAGACCTCCTCTGCTTTAACAGGAGGGGAGTAGTTTAGGAGCTCATGTTCGGGGATGTTAGCTATCTATCATTAGCGAAGCTAGTGCTAACTTAACCAGCCAGCTACTATAGCTGACTAATACAAAATAACGTAATATTAAATTAAATAGGTAAACAATTAGATACGATATAAGTGTGTCTAAAACACAGTAGGTAATATACACCAAAAGCGTCTAAATAGATTGAATTTTTCGGCTATGTTGGCTAGCAAGCTACCGAGGTGGTTGACGAGCTGTTTCTGAAGAACCGTCCACTAGATTATACGTCACGCTGGCAGCGTCGGCTGAAAGACGCACATCCTGAGTAGTGCAGCAGTCTAAGGTACTGCATTGAAGGGCTAGAGGCATCACTACAGACCCAGGTTTGATCCCGGGCTGTACCACAAACCTGCTGCGATCGGGAGTCCCATAGGGCAGCACACTATAGACCAAGCGTTGCCCAGGTTAGGGGAGGGTTTGGCTTTACTACTCCTTGTGGCGCCTGCAGGCTGACCTCCGTCGTCAGGTGAACAGTGTTTCCTCCGACAAATTGGTGCATCTGGCTTCCGGGTTAAGCGGGCAGCTGTTAACATGCGCGGTTTGGCGGGGCATGTTTCAGAGGACGCATGACTCGACTTTCGAATCCTGAGCCCTTTGGGGAGTTGCAGCGATGAGACAATATTTTTATTTTTATTTTACCTTTATTTATACAGGTTTTTCTAATTGAAATAACATCTCTTTTCCAAGAGAGACCTGGTCCAATAGCAGCAGGGGGAACAACGTTTCAGACAAAACAACTTACATAAACTAACACAACATTAAACAAAGCTATAAACACACACACAGTACAACAATAACATTTTCGTTAAAAGCACTAAAGTCTTGACTAAAAACAGCTGTCCTAAACACAATTACACTCTTCTATGATATATACATCGATCAAGTGTTTAAGCTCCACCAACGAAACTAGATCATCAAATTTTAAAATGTTCAGGAAAGAATTCCAGGACCACGGAGCTGAGTAATTAAAACAATTTCTACCATGACCTGCTCAAATATTTGGTACTGTTAGAAGCAAATGAGAAGGGGACCGTCATTTATATTTATTTACCGATCTGACAAAAAAAAAGAACAGAGATAAAATGGCATTTTACCCAATATGGCCTTAAAAATCAGTGTATACCAGTGTTTAGGCCTACGCAAGGTCAATGACGAACAGCCAACAGCACTGTAGACATCACATTATCGAAATTGTGGAGAAAAAAATGGGGGTACAATTATTTTAAAAATGCCAAAATTGGTTGTTCCCCACCATTTGCAACAACGTCGCTGAGCACCATCACTATCTTTCCTTCATGGATCTCCTGCATGTTTACATATCTGGCATTACTCATCTCATATGTATATACTGTATTCTATCCTATTCTACTGTATCTTAGTCTATGTATTACTCATCTCATATGTATATACTGTATTATATCCCTATTCTACTGTATCTGTCTATGCCACTGACATTGCTCGTCCATATATTTATATATTCTTATTCCTTTACTTAGATTTGTGTGTATTAGGTATTTGTTGTGGAATTGTTAGATATTACTGCACTGTTGGAGCTAGGAACACAAGCATTTAGTTAGATATTACTGGACTATTGGAGCTATAAACAAGCATTTAGTTAGATAATACTGTTGGAGTTAGGAACACAAGCATTTAGTTAGATAATACTGTACTGTTGGAGCTAAGAACACAAGCATTTAGTTAGAAACGCCCCATCTCTTTACATTGCTTATGCATATTCAGTGGCTTGACTGTGTCCAGACTATGTCAAAGGCCCATCCTGGTAGATCTGAACCTAATGCAGCTTGGAGTGATCAGATGACAGAAGTCACATTTAGGTGCCAGGTGTAACTGAGGCCATAGATGCTCCATATCCAGTGTTTTATATAATATGTAATATGACTAAATGTGTTTCTGTGTTGCAGGGGCAGTCAAGAAATGGAACGGCAAGGCCACAGAACATGACATAATCAAAGCTGTGAGAGACCACCTCAAGCCCCTGGTAGAGACGGGGTGGTGTTTACCACTCCACCACGCCTTCAGCAGGCTTGAAAAGTGGGGTTGATACTGATTTTCATACTAAGAGGGACCAACAGTCTGTTGATTGGTCAGTCATTGGGTTCATTTGTTTTGTAATATGTGCAAATCAAATCAAGCTTTATTTATACAGCACATTTCAGACATGGATGCAACACAATGGCTTCACAGGAAAAAACTATGAAAATAAACAGAAATATTGAGGATAAAAAAACAAAGAACAACTGAAAGACTGCTCAGGTGAAACACCTTCCCACTAAGGAGATGGACAAGCCAGTGTAGCTTGGTTCATTCTGCGTTGTGTACTTTTAATTAGGATGCTGCCACAACTGAAGGTCTGCTGGTTGAATTATTTTTATTTGCCCTGCACACGAAGAGACACCACACATGATGTTAACCCTTGACGCAGTCCTAGCTCTCAGGCACCTTGCTAGCCCAAGGTCAAAAGAGAACAATAAGGGGGTATGGAAATACAGATAACCCGCGATGGGCCAAACCAAAATATACAAAACTTTACAATCATATGTATATACAATAAAAGTGTATGAAAAACGTTAGTTATGCAGCTGTAATTAAATTTAAAAATACACTGAATTATTATTATCAAATTATTAACATCCCCTCTTGACCTGGCCTATTTGAATTGGTCCTTGTGTGCAGCTTGGTGCATAATCTAGGTGGAACTCCCCTTTTTCTCTACTGTGTTATTGACTTGTTAATTGTTTACTCCATGTGTAACTCTGTGTTGTCTGTTCACACTGCTATGCTTTATCTTGGCCAGGTCGCAGTTGCAAATGAGAACTTGTTCTCAACTAGCCTACCTGGTTAAATAAAGGTGAAATAAAAATAAAATAGAAAAGGTTGTTGAGGGCCCCCAGAGGATCCACGATAGTCACGTCTCTCTCCTGTGTGAACAAAAAGTAAAACAGATGGTTTAAGGCCCATAACAGCAAAAATATACTGTATAAAGGTGATGCCAACACCGTAGCCATGATGTTACAAACAATGACGTCAGTAATGAATGTTAATTATTTGACATTTGTCTTAAGACAGTCAAGTGAACAACAAGTCACATTTGGTCTTGTTTTCCCATTAGTAGTAACATCGACGTATGTATGCTAGAAATACGTTTTTAAAGTTGTTGGAATCCTAAGCAATGTGCCAGACAACGTTTGGTCTCAATATAGGCACCTTTCTGGTGAAAGGTGCCTATACACACCTTCATAGGTGAAGTTATGGGTACTACGGTAGGTCTATGTTATTGTTAGGTGAAGTTATGGGTCCTACAGTAGGTCTATGTTATTGAAGTTATAGGTACTACAGTAGATCTATGTTGTTGTTAGGAGAAGTTATGGGTCCTACAGTAGGTCTACGTTATTGGTATAACTAGTGGTTTCCACATTAGCATGGAGGAGTTTCTGCAACCAAATTGCGTTTAGCAAACACAGAGGGCAGAGAGCGATGCACCTATTTGGGGATGTCTGATAGTATTTACACACCACCACTAATGATTTGTGGAGCTTCTCAAAGTAATTTTTCTTCACCTCAAACAGCAAGTAAACAAAGTCTTACTAAAATCAATTGGCGAATGACAATAGTTCCTCAAAGTATTTGTCAAATATTTCCAGCTCTCACTCTTGATAACCACTCAACATGAAAGGGGAAAATGTAATCGTCTGATCCAGTGGAAATGTCATAAAATACCTGATAACTTTTTATCCCTTTCACAAATAGCCTACAGCTGTGTCTGTCCCAAACTCACTGGTGCAGGAAACTGAGGACCCAGAATATTTTATACAATGTTGCTATCACGTTTCGGACAGACCTAGGTGATAGCTGATATATTGTTTCAAGTTCTATGTAGACAGGCCATGCGCAGCCAATGTGATTTATTTTTATCTGGATATTTTCTAGCTGTTTTTATTTGTTGGCATTATGTAGGCTATTTTTACATAGTTGGCAATGTCAATAAAAGTTATTTAGATTTGCATAATTTTAATTTAGATTTATATACGTAGAATACAGATTAACCACAGATCATGATTTTGAGATAAAGACTATTATAATTATTATTACTATTATAAATTAAAGGAAACTGTTCCAGTAAAATGTGCATATGAAAATCATAACTGGCACCAGATCAGTAGAAATGGTCAGATAAATTGGCACTACAAATGGAAATGGTTGCCGACTGCTGTTGGAGCTTTCACTGGAAACTTCAGGAGCGTAACGTCAGAAGGCCAGCAGCAGAGTGAGGAGAATGCTAAGGAAGAGGTTTTTTCTCTTGTTCCCTCGAGTCATTTGTGTGTCTCAGTTATTTAATAAAACGGGGGATTCCTATGTTGATGTAAATAATATTTGCTGCTCTGTGGTGAGTAATGAGGAGAAACCAGATGCTGCACGCATTTATGAAATTTCTTATCCCAGTTTCTAATAAGCATGCACCCATTAAAACCTCTTGGTGCACCTATCCCTTTAGTGGGATAATTGTCATCAACTTCAGCTGAATTGCAGAGCGCCAAATTCAAAATAAATTAGTACAAATATTTCATTTTCATGAAATCACAAGTGCAATATAGTAAAACACAGGTTAGCTTGTTGTTAATCCATCTGGCGTGTCAGATTTCAATAAAGCTTTTTGGAAAAAGCTATCCAAGCGTTTATGTAAGAACATCTCAGTAGACAAAAAATCACATACACCTAGCATAAAAGTAGATTGGTCACGAAAGTCAGAAAACAATAAAAATAATCGCTTACCTTTGATGATCTTCGGATGTTTGCACTCAGGAGACTCCCAGTTACACAATAAATGTTCCCTTTGTTCCATAAAGAGTATTTTTATATCCAAAATACCTCCATTTGGTTGGCGCCGTATGTCCAGAAATCCCACAGGCTCGAGCGGTCAACGAGGCAGACGAAAATTCCAAATAGTATCCGTGAAGTTCATGAGAAACATGTCGAACGTTTTTATAATCAATCCTCAAGCTGTTTTATTTAATAAATAATCAATAATATGTCAAGAGGACTGTAGTTTCTTCAGTAGGATTGAGAGAGAAAATGGCTGACACACTCTGTTGCGCACAAAAAATGCTGCTGGCACCCTGCCAAACCTCTGACGTGATTTGATCTTTGTCTCAATTTTTTTTAAATTAAAGCCTGAAACTATGTCTAAAGACTGTTCACAACATGGGGAAGTCATAGGAAAGGGAATCCGGTTGATATCCCTTTAAATGGAGTGAAGGCAGGCTATGGAACATGGAGCTTTCAAAATAGAAGCCACTTCCTGGTTTGATTTTCGCCTGCAATATCAGTTTTGTTATACTCACAGACAATATTTTGACAGTTTTGGAAACTTTAGTGTGTTTTCTATCCTAATCTGACAATTATATGCATATTCTATATTATGGGCATGAGAAATAGGCAGTTTCTTTTTGGGTACGTTTTCATTCAAAAATCTAAATACTGCACCCTAGTCTCAAGAGGTTTTAAGAAAATGACTGCAAATGCTGTTAAATCCCAGTGGATTGATGAGGAATTGAAAATGGTATGGTTGAGAAGGATGAGGGAAAAGTAATGGCACTCAAGCTGTTTTATTTCATAAATAATCAATAATATGTCAAGAGGACTGTAGTTTCTTCAGTAGGATTGAGAGAGAAAATGGCTGACACACTCTGTTGCGCACGAAAAAAGCTGCTGGCACCCTGCCAAACCTCTGACGTGATCTGATCTTTGTCGCTAATTTTCAAAATTAAAGCCTGAAACTATGTCTAAAGACTGCTCACAACACGGGAAGTCATAGGAAAGGGAATCCGGTTGATATCCCTTTAAATGGAGTGAAGGCAGGCTATGGAACATGGAGCATTCAACATAGAAGCCACTTCGGGTTTGATTTTCGCCTGCAATATCAGTTCTGTTGTTCTGTTGTACTCACTTTGACTGTAAAAGCTGTTAAATCCCAGTGGATTGATGAGGAATTGAAAAATGGTATGGTTGAGAAGGATGAGGGAAAAATAATGGCAAATAGGTCTGGCTGAACAACTGATTGGCAAACATCCTGCAAATTGAGAAATCATGTGACTAAACTGAATAAAAAGAAGAAACGACACATTGAAACAAAGATAAATGACAAAGAATGATAATAAAAAGCTTTGAAGAACCTTACATACAATTTTTGGGAAAAAGGCAAACTCTGCTCCATCATTAACTGAATCAGATGGCTCATTCATCAAAGCCCACTACTTTTATGATTTTTTCATTGGCAAGATAGTAAACTTAGGCATGACATACCAGCAACAAACGCTGAAACTACACATCCAAGTATATCTGACCAAATTATGAAAGACAAGCATTGTAATTTAGAATTTCGTAAAGTCCGTGTGGAATAAGTGAAAAAATTGTTGTCTTTCAACAATGACAAGCCACCGGGGTCTGACAATCTAGATGGAAAATTACTGAGGATAATAGTGGACTATATTGCCACACCTTTTTTCCATATCTTTAATTTAAGCCTACTAGAGAGCATGTGCCCTCAGGCCTGGAGGTGTCAGGTTTTACCAGAATTGGACCCAGAAGCAGACCAGGACAAGGTGAGTATAAAGATGGTGAGTATTTATTAATCAATGAGAACGTGGAGGTAGATCGTTCCGGGTGGAGGAGCGGGCAGCGGAGGTCAGTTGATGGGAGTGGATAGGCAGATCCAATGGATAACAACACACTGGCGACGAGCAGACAGGGATGGGGTATGGGTTCCGGGTGAATGCTGTAGACAAAACAAACGGCGGTAAGTTAAAGGCAAGCAAGACGTACAAAACAATAAAACAAAACAAACTCTATAAACTGGAGGCTGGTTCGTGGGCACAACATACTGTTCATGGCTAATGATCCGGCAGGGAATGGATGTCAGGTCAGAGCTTTTGAAGGGGAGAGGTGATGATCAGGACAGGTGTGCAGATTACTGATGGGATACAGGTGCGGGTGAACATCGATCTCCCAACAAGCTAATTCGCCCGGCAACCAGACAGGGTGCGTTCCAGGATACCGGAAACACACTCCAGGACAGAAACACAGGCAAACACAGACTCAGGAAACGGGATTCGTGACAGTACCCCCCTCCGACGAACGCCACCGGGCGGACTACCTGGAGCGCCAGGGTGGAGGCGGTAGAAGTCACGAAGCAGGTCGTCATCAAGGATCTGACGCCGAGGAATCCAACTCCTCTCCTCTGGACCATATCCTTCCCAATCCACGAGATATTGGAGACCTCGACCCCGCCGACTGGAATCCATTATGCGGCGCACCGTGTAGGCAGGACCACCTCCGATCATCCGAGGAGGAGGTGGACGAGGAGGAGGGTGCAACAGAGGACTGAGGAGAACCGGCTTGAGGCAGGAGACATGAAAGGTGGGGTGTACTCGGGCGTTGCCGGCAATTTGAGTCGGACCACAACAGGGTTAATGATTCTCTCCACCACAAACGGACCAATGAACTTTGGGGACAGTTTCCTCGACTCAGTCCGTAGAGGAAGATCCCGTGTAGCCAACCAAACCTTATCACCGATGGTATAAGCGGGAGCAGGAATACGGCGACGATTCGCCTGGATCTGATACCGGTCAGAAACTCTAAGGAGGACCTTCCTGGCCCGATGCCAGGTCCGGTGGCAACGGCGAATGTGGGCCTGGACAGAAGGAACCGAAAGATACCTCTCCTGAGAAGGAAACAAGGGAGGTTGGTATCCGTACAGGCATTGGAAGGGGGACATCCCAGTGGCAGATGAAGGAAGGGTATTATGGGCATACTCGACCCAGGGTAATTGAGATGACCAAGAGGTGGGATCAGAGGAGACAAGACAACGCAGCGTGGACTCCATCTTCTGGTTGGCTCTCTCCGCCTGACCATTAGATTGTGGATTAAATCCAGAAGTGAGACTGACTGTAGCTCCAATGGCCAAACAGAAGGATCTCCAGACAGCAGAGGTAAACTGAGGACCACGGTCAGAAACAATGTCACTGGGCAATCCGTGGACCCTGAAAACCTCCCTAACCAGGATCTCGGACGTCTCCGTGGCAGATGGAAGCTTGGAGAGAGGGACTAAATGAGCAAACTTGCTGAATCTGTCCACAATGGTCAGAATGACCGTGTTCCCAACAGAAGGGGGCAATCCCGTGACAAAATCCAGGGCCAGATGCGACCAAGGTCGCAGAGGAATAGGTAAGGGGTGAAGAAGCCCAGAGCTGGGCCGATTGGTACTTTTGTTCTGAGCACAAACAGGACATGCGGCAACAAACCTCCGGGTATCTTCTCCCATGGCAGGCCACCAAAATCGTCTGCGCAGTAGCACCATAGTCTGAGCAACGCCAGGGTGACAAGCTATCTTGCTGGCGTGGGACCACTGAAGAACAGCGGAACGGACCGACTCAGGCACGAACAACCGACCGGGTGGACCGTTACCGGGCCGGGCTGCGTCCGAAGGGCCGCCATCACATCCTCCTCAATCCTCCATGTAACGGCTCCCACGACAAGGTTCTGGGAAGAATCGTCTCAGTCTTGGCCCCACTCTCATCTGTCTTGAGAACATCCGGGACAAGGCGTCCGCTTTGCCCTTCTTCGACCTAGGTCGGAACGTCAGGGAAAAATTGAAGCGTTCAAAACAAAGCCCACCTGGCCTGACGGGAGTTGAGACGTTTAGCCGATTGCACGTAAGCCAGATTCTTGTGGTCAGTCCAGACCACAAACGCTTGCTCCGCTCCCTCCAACCAGTGACGCCACTCCTCCAAGGCAAGCTTCACAGCGAGAAGCTCCCGGTTACCCACATCGTAGTTTCTCTCAGCTGGTGTAAGACGACAAGAGTAGAAGGCGCAGGTATGGAGTTTACCGTCAGTGGAGCTACGCTGGGACAGGATGGCGCCCACCCCCATATCAGACGCGTCCACCTCAACAACAAACTGACGGGAAGTGTCAGGTTGAGAGAGAATCGACGCGTTGGTGAATCGGCTCTTCAAGTTCAGAAATGCTCGGTCTGCCTCAGGAGTCCAACAGAAAATTCTGGTGCAAGATGTCAGAGCAGTTAAAGGGACGGCCACCCGGCTGTAATCACGGATAAACCTCCGATAGAAGATCGCAAATCCCAGGAATCTCTGGAGCTGCAATCTCGTACCGGGCCGGGACCAATCCCGAACCGCCCGAACCTTCTCTTGGTCCATCTTGATCTCACCCCTGGAGATGATGTACCCGAGGAAGGATGTAGTGTGGGCATGAAAATCACACTTCTCTGCCTTCACAAACAGATGGTTCTCCAATAACCGCTGCAGGACCTGCTTAACATGCTGGATGTGGCTGGAAAGCTCCTTGAGAAAATCAGGATGTCATCCAGGTAAACGAACACAAACAGACCGATCATATCCCTCAGCACGTCATTCACCAAACTTTGGAACACTGCTGGAGCGTTGGAAAGTCCAAACGGCATCACCTGGTACTCGAAATGTCCCATAGGTGTATTGAATCCAGTCAACCACTCGTCCCCCTCTTTGATCCGAACCAGATGATACGCATAGTGTAGATCAAGCTTCAGTAAACACAGTAGCACCCTGTAAAGAATTTAAAGCGGAGCTCATCAAGGGCAAGGGGTACTTGTTCTTGACCGTAATATCATTCAACCCCGATAATCAATACACGGTCGAAGAGAGCCATCCTTCTTACTCACAAAAAAATCCAGCTCCCAGGGGTGATGACGAGGGACAAATGAAACCTGCAGCAAGAGACTCCTTTATGTAGGTCTCCAGGGCTTCCCGCTCAGGTCGAGAAATACTGTATAACCGTCCCTTGGGAAAGGCAGCTCCAGGGAACAGCTTAATTTTACAATCACAAGGTCGGTGGGGAGGAAGTGACTGAGCTTTCTGCTTACTGAACACCTCACCCAATCCTCGTGATATGTTTCAGGAACCAGGGACAAATCAGGAGGAGCAGACTCACTGACCCGACTGGGGGACAGCATGAGAACAGGCAGTCCTGAGGCAGTTAGCATGGCACTCAATGCTCCAACTAGTTACCTTACCAGTCAACCAATCAAATGAAGGATTGTGTTCTCTTAGCCAGGGGTATCCAAGAACCAGAGGAACATGGGGAAGGCAAAATTAAAAAGAAATAACCTCTGAATGATTCCCCGACAACAACAGCTTAACCGGTTGAGTCCTCATAGTGATCCGTGCCAGACTACTGCCGTTCAGAGTGGTTGCTTCAATGGCTTCCGGTAATTGCTCCTTGGAAAGCCCCAGCTGTTCCACTAAGTCGGCATCAATGAAGCTGTCATCGGCACCGGAATCGATGAAAGCGTTAATCTCTAAACTCTGATTCTTATTTATGAGGTAGCAGGAAAACGAGGTCTGACAGGGCTCTTGAGATGTTGAAACTGGCTCGCTAACAAACCTCCCAAACTTAACGAGCCGAGCAGTTTAACGGGCGCTGAGGACAAACGGAGATGTAATGTCCCGAGCTACCACAGTAGAGGCAGCTGTTGGTCTCACGTCTACGTTGGCGCTCGTCCTTAGTTAACCCGTGCCGCCCCACTTGCATAGGTTCAGGATCTGGCGGCAGGACTCCTCCACTAATCCCGTGTGAGGAAAAATGATCAACCCGTTCTGGTCCACTTCCTGACCCGAATGGTAACCGAGTCTCAGATTGATTAGATGGACCCCACTGCTTCTCCTCCTTCTCTCCCGGACTCTATTATCTACCCGAATAGCTAAGGTGACCAGACGATCTAGGTCACTAGGCTCTGGATAGGAGATCAGCTCGTCCTTGAGTTGCTCCGACAACCCTGGTAAAAAACCGCTTGTAGTGATTCCTCATTCCAACCACTCTCCACAGCCAATGTCCTGAATTCTATCACAAAGTCTGCCACACTGCGAGCTCCTTGGCGAAGAGAGAACAAATGTTTAGCTGCGTCCTTACCTCGGACTGATGGTCAAAAGCTCTCATCTCTGCCGTGAAACCCTGGTATGACGTCATGCATGTGTCCCGTTGTTCCCAAACAGCTGAAGCCCATTCCAGAGCTCTGCCATGCAGCAGCTCAATAACAAAAGCTATCCTAGCCTTATCTGTGGCGTAAGAGTAGGGCTGCAGATCAAAAACTAACCCACACTGTAAAAGAAATGAACGGCATCCTCACAGATCTCCCTCATTACTTCTCCGGTGTCGGAACCTTGGGCTCACGGAAGGAACCCGCTCCCGAATCGGCAGGTGATATGGGTGAAACAGGTGGTGGATGATCCGCCGGCAACCTGAGCTGATCCTGGATACTCGTTAATCTATCCGATAAGTTCCGGATTGAACCCGCTATCTCGTGTAGCGCCGTGTTGTGTTGTCCCAACATCTTCTCCTGCTGGGTAATTGTATGGCAAACGGAGTCCAGGTCCGCTGGGTTCATCACTGGCCCGGATCGTTCTGTCAGGTTTTACCAGAATTGGACCCAGAAGCAGACCAGGACAAGGTGAGTATACAGATGGTGAGTATTTATTAATCAATGAGAACGTGGAGGTAGATAGTTCCGGGTGGAGGAGCGGGCAGCGGAGGTGAGTTGATGGGAGTGGATAGGCAGATCCAATGGATAACAACACACTGGCGACGAGCAGACAGGGATGGGGAATGGGTTCCGGGTGAATGGCTGTAGTCAAAACAAACGGCGGTAAGTTAAAGGCAAGCAAGACGTACAAAACAATAAAACAAAACAAACTCTATTAAACTGGAGGCTGGTTCGTGGGCACAACATACTGTTCATGGCTAACGATCCGGCAGGGAATGGATGTCAGGTCAGAGCTTTTGAAGGGGAGAGGTGATGATCAGGACAGGTGTGCAGATTACTGATGGGATACATGTGCGGGTGAACATCGATCTCCCAACAAGCTAATTCGCCCGGCAACCAGACAGGGTGCGTTCCAGGACACCGGAAACACACTCCAGGACAGAAACAAAGGCAAACACAGACTCAGGAAGCGGGATTCGT
>NC_068452.1:11314113-11354290 GCF_023373465.1 Oncorhynchus keta | reverse complement strand
GGGAAGCTAAAGTCATCTGTCATGTGCTATGCTCTGCATAGTTAGCTTCAGGTAAAATGTTGCACTTATTCAGCCATTCTGTGACCAAAAACAAGCTACATATGGACAGTACCAAAATAAACAGACTCTGGAAATGACAAAGCGCCTCGTAACCTAGCTGGAAATGTGGTAACAGACTGGGATGATTTGTAATCAAATCTAATTCCCAGGAACGGGGTTCATATGAACCAGAGAGACTGTGTGGGATAATAACATGGCCGTGTCCAACCCTGCTTGTTCCCTCGACTCCACTACCAACCACCAATCTCCAACAGGGCTCTTTACCTGTATCACTAGACACTTCATAGTGAGCTTCAGGTAGGAATCAGCAATGAATCCCAATAATGAGCCACCTATGGGAGGGGAACACCTGAAACCCCACCTCTTTAAGGAATACCCTGGGGAGATTGATATACCCTTTGAACACCGGCTCTGACCCTCATCGGATGTGGCACGGCTTGCAAACTATTACAGACTACAAAGGGAAGCACAGACGATAGCTGCCCAGTGACACGAGCGTACAAGACGAGTTAAAACACTTCTATGCTCGTGTCGATGAAAGTAACCCTGAAACATGCATGAGAGCATCAGCTGTTCCGGACGACTTTGTGATCACACTCTCCGCAGCCGATGTGAGTAAGACCTTTAAACAGGTTAACATTCACAAGGCCACAGGGCCAAACGGATTACCAGGATGTGTACTCTAAGCATGCGCTGACCAACTGGCAAGGGTCTTCCATGATATTTTCATACCCTGTCTGAGTCTGTAATACCAACATGTTTCAAGCAGACCACCATAGTCCCTGTGCCCAAGAACACTAAGTTAACCTGCCTAAATGACTACCGACCCGTAGCACTCACGTCTGTAGCCATGAAGTGCTTTGAAAAGCTGGTCGTGGCTCACATCAACACTATTATCCCAGAAACCCTAGACCCACTCCAATTTGCATACCGCCCCAACAGATGATGCATCTCTATTGCACTCCACACTGCCCTTTCCCACCTGAACAAAAGGAACACCCATGTGAGAATGCTATTTATCGACTACAGCTCAGCGTTCAACACCATAGTGCCCTCAAAGCTCATCACTACGCTAAGTAACCTGGGACTAAACACTGAGCAAACCCCCATTCTCATCGAAGGGGTTGTAGTGGACCAGGTTGAGAGCTTCAAGTTCCTTAGTATCCACATCCTTGGTGTCCACATTATAGGCTTAGTTAACTGGTGAATGTTTAGGTTAAACATTTCAGGTAGACGCACGTTGACTAAAATTAATGATAGATGGAAGGTTTTACTGTGGTTTGGTGAAGTGGTTCTCCAATCTTATGTAAAACCTGGGTAAGTGAGATATACAGAAGCCGCTGCAGTGTTTGTGGCAAGTATTTGTCGAAGGAATAAATATGTCGTAGTCAGATGAAGCATGTTGTAATTGTGATGGGAATCATGTTCCCGAGTTCCCGGAGTGCCCTGTATGGATGAAGGATGTCACAGTAGCTAAGATGATCAGGCCCATCCAGCAGGTGTCCTATGTGGAGGCAGTGAAAATAGCTGAAGGAGTAGAGAGGAGAAGGTAGTTCATGTCCCACAGTCTGCAGTGAAGCCATGCAGGCGAAGGATCCCAACAGACTAATAGTGAAAGAGGTGGACTTTGTTGTGTTTATAGAGCAAGTGATAAATTGCATTAATAAATTATTAGTAACCTTCGTCCAAAACTAGCAGTTTCCGCATTAGCATGGAGGAGTTGACAACAAAATTGCATTTGCATTGCCCTTACTGCCGCAGGGATAAATTGCATTAATAATAAACTAATAAAACATCTAAGAAGCTAGACATCATTGTGAAGGTGGCAAATGGATTTCTGAATCTCCAGGACTTCACAGACGAAATGTTACAGGGAGTACTGAATGAAGACGTTCCCCCCTCCCAGGTTCCTGAACCTGTGTAGGGATCTTGAATAGTCCCATTTTTGTTTGAAATTCAGGGTAGTGGAGTGAATTTGGGTCGTGTTTTATTTTATTTTACGTAATTAGTATGATTTGTTAATCCCAATTTTTTGGGGCGTTTTAGTTATTATTTACAACCCCGTACAGTAGGTGGCAGCAATACGCCTGATGAGTGTAGTCTGACAATAAACCTCAGAGAAGAAGAAGACACGGTAGGAATCAAAGTGTTGGGCAGTGTTTCCAGGTGACCCTAATTAGATGTTACGTTACATGTTTTATCACTTCATGTAGCCGGCTAGCTAGCCAACATATTCATACTTTGCTTACTCCTCTCTGATAAGATACCGCTGCACAAACATGCTTATCTAGGCCTACACCAGCACTGGTAGAGGCAGTATTAGCTAGCTACGTTTGCTCTGACTCTTAATACATTTCGCAAGCTAGCTAGCCCACTAACTAGCGATTAGCAGCTAACATTATTTGAGCAACACCTTACTAAGAAAAGACAATCTTTCGCCTTTAATGTAATGGCATGAAAAGAATTGCCAGAATATTATACAATGACTTATCAACAGCTCTAACAATTTGACCCCCACAGGAAATCTACACTGGCAGTTATAGAAAGACCCATTTACTATATAACCATTGATTCTTGAAGAATATAACTTATAAATGCCTCTAATGTTGTTTTCATGTTATCCAGAGCGTTGGTGACTAACTGTGCTGCTGGCAACTATGTAATGTGAGCTTTTTTGCAGATGTTGACTGACACCGGGCATATTCAACAGGTGTTGAGCTTTATTAAATTCATCAGTTATTCTGCGCTCTAATCAAGTCCTTAAACATTGGGTAGTTAGTTAGAATATAGTTACTATACTGGCAAGTTTGATGTATAAGTAGCCAACTAACGTTAGGTAGCTAGCTCACATACTGGTACATACTGCTGTAAAGATATACTATGCATTTTGTAAGGATAGTGTTGCTAACATAACGTGTAACTTATTTGTAAAGTCATCACATTATTACATTGCTCAACATTTGTCATAATTACTTAAAGCAGTTAATTTGTATTGGCTCTCGTTGGGACTTCAGCTGCATATTTTCCTCCATTTTCTTCAAATCTGAAAACGATGTGAAGCCACGCCCGTTTCCTGAAGAATTGCATTATGGGCCCTATAGTACTGAGTCGTATTTTGGCGAATTTAGTACGACATCCGGGAACTTTTGGTATACTAACTACATCATACTATGACCAATAAGCATACTATATACTCAATTAACATCACAAATAGTGCAGTTAGTATGAGTATTCTAACACAGCTCAGGACTCTGGGCAGCCATTTTGTTGCTGTTTAAAAACTAGGTTGCCCCTTTAAAAAAGCCACACAACAATCAATCAACAAATCTGCAGTTCAACCAATAACAAAGCTGTAATTCCACCACTGTTTTGGTAATAATGATGAATGGGGCTTGAGAAATGTAAATACTCTCAAATTCATAGACAGACCTATAGATGAAAGGACTGACCATCCATGATATCAACATTATAGTTTTAACCATGTTGAGGCTATATAGTGTTGGTTTACATTGTTTCTAAACATTGGAGTAAAAAAAGCTTATTTGGGGTTCTGATGGGGTAAACAGTTGAACTAAGCTCATGAGGCATGTGTTATATTCTATAAGAATCCATGCCTATAAATAAAGAATTTAAAAGTCTAAATATGGTTGTATCAATTGCAAATTTCCCCTTTAACATCACACATCAGTTCAACAACCGCAGAGTTTGTGCATCTGTTTTCAAGACAGTACTTACTAGTGTTAATCAGGGCCCGTTCATCATTAGAACCATTGGATGCCTTAAGATGGGTTTGGGAAACCGGGCCCACATATCCAGTTCCCTCCTCTTCTTCATTTTTCGATGTGACAGTCATCTCCCCCTCCTCTTCCTTCACTGAAACATCGTCATCCTCCTCTTTAACTGAAACGTCTTTCTCTTCTTCTTTCACTGTAACAGCCTCACCCTCTACTTCTTTTTGTATTGTAACAGCCTCCTCTTCCTCCTCCTCTTTCACGAGACCTTCTTTCTCCATCCAGCAGACCTCAGCAGGAACGGGGTTAAGTTTGAGACTGGAGCTATGAGGCATGTACTGAAGTCGCTAAGCGGTATAATTCAAAGCAGTCACTATATCAGCAGCACGTGATCAATGACATCTGAAGAATCATTTAGTCGAACACCTGATTAGTTTGGTATTGGGCTCGTTCGGCACTGCAGGTGGCTGCTGACTGACTAATTCACAAATCACCTTGCATCATAAATAACTACTCATTATTATTTATAAATCAGTCAGCCAGTCACCGTTTACCCACAACGCAGCATGGATTTGATGCTCTCGAACACGGCCAGTGGTTTAGTAGATGACATGAAGGCTACGCTGCGGGACTTCATCTATAATAATGTGTCTGTTCTAAATTCTGTGTCGCTCAAAGCCTTGAGTAATGAACATATTGTGACACAATTGGCTGGAAAGAGCCAATGCCTCAGGATGCTTTGTTTCCCCATCACTACTTTTCAGCATGTTCTCTGTGAATTAGACTACGGGAGTATTCTAACTTTTTCCACCTTGGCTTACTGTTAGTTGGGTTCTAACTGGTCTCCGGTAGTTGGTCTCGCTGACCATAAACGTGCTGGTTGGCTACGCTGGTTAGGCTAATAGCTAGTTGGCTAAATAGCTAACGTTAGCTGGCTGGCTAAGATAACTGCATATAGCTAACATTATTTGATTTTTGGTTAGATGGCGTTATGTGTTTCCACAACTGTGGTCTCTCAAGTCATGAGCACAAATTATTTTAAGTTATTTCTGTTGTAGTTTTACATCATAGGGATAGGCTGGTCCTCCATATTTACATCACACCTGACTTAAGCATTCTTCTGAATTCTGATTGGTTTTATGTAATAACTCCAAAAACTGAACTGTGCATTGGAATTTTTATTTTATTTTATATTTTATAAACAATACAAAACATACACATACAGTGGGGCAAAAAAGTATTTAGTCAGCCACCAATTGTGCAAGTTCTCCCACTTAAAAAGATGAGAGAGGCCTGTGATTTTCATCATAGGTACACTTCAACTATGACAGACAAAATTAAAAAACAAATTCCAGAAAATCACATTGTAGGATTTTTAATGAATTTATTTGCAAAATATGGTGGAAAATAAGTAATTGGTCAATAACAAAAGTTTATCTCAATACTTTGTTATATACCCTTTGTTGGCAATGGGTCAAATGTTTTCTGTAAGTCTTCACAAGGTTTTCACACACTGTTGCTGGTATTTTGGCCCATTCCTCCATGCAGATCTCCTCTAGAGCAGTGATGTTTTGGTGCTGTTGCTGGACAACACAGACTTTCAACTCCCTCCAAAGATTTTCTATGGGGTTGAGATCTGGAGACTGGTTAGGCCACTCCAGGACCTTGAAATGCTTCTTACGAAGCCACTCCTTCATTGCCCGGGCGGTGTGTTTGGGACCATTGTCATGCTGAAAGACCCAGCCACATTTCATCTTCAATAACCTTGTTGATGGAAGGAGGTTTTCACTCAAAATCTCACGATACATGGCCCCATTCATTCTTTCCTTTACATGGATCAGTCGTCCTAGTCCCTTTGCAGAAAAACAGCCAGAAAGCATGATGTTTCCACCCCCATGCTTCACAGTAGGTATGGTGTTCTTTTGATGCAACTAAGCATTCTTTGTCCTCCAAACACAACGAGTTGAGTTTTTACCAAAAGCTATATTTTGGTTTCATCTGACCATATGACATTCTCCCAATCTTCTTCTGGATCATCCAAATCCTCTGTAGCAAACTTCAGACGGGCCTGGACATGTACTGGCTTAAGCAGGGGGACACCTCTGGCACTGCAGGATTTGAGTCCCTGGCGGCGTAGTGTGTTACTGATGGTAGGCTTTGTTACTTTGGTCCCAGCTCTCTAAAGGTCATTCACTAGGTCCCCCCGTGTGGTTCTGGGATTTTTGCTCACCGTTCTTGTGATCATTTTGACCCCACGGGGTGAGATCTTGCGTGGAGCCCCAGATCGAGGGAGATTATCAGTGGTCTTGTATGTCTTCCATTTCCTAATAATTGCTCCCACAGTTGATTTCTTCAAACCAAGCAGCTTACCTATTGCAGATTCAGTCTTCCCAGCCTGGTGCAGGTCTACAATTTTGTTTCTGGTGTCCTTTGACAGCTCTTTGGTCTTGGCCATAGTGGAGTTTGGAGTGTGACTGTTTGAGGTTGTGGACAGGTGTCTTTTATACTGATAAAAGTTCAAACGGGTGCCATTAATACAGGTAACGAGTGGAGGCCAGAGGAGCCTCTTAAAGAATAAGTTACAGGTCTGTGAGAGCCAGAAATCTTGCTTGTTTGTAGGTGATCAAATACTTATTTTCCACCATAATTTGCAAATAAATAAATAAAAAATCCTACAATGTGATTTTCTGGATTTTTTTCTCTCATTTTGTCTGTCATATTTGAAGTGTACCTATGATGAAAATTACAGGCCTCTCTCATCTTTTTAAGTGGGAGTTTTACACCAGATGTGACGCTTGGCATTCAGGCCAAAGGGTTCAATCTTGGTTTAATAAGACCAGAGAATCTTGTTTTTCATGATCTGAGGTTCCTTTAGGTGCCTTTTGGCAAACTCCAAGCTCGCTGTCATGTGCCTTTTACTGAGGCGTGGCTTCCGTCTGGCCTCTCTACAATAAAGGACTGATTGGTGGAGTGCTGCAGAGATGGTTGTCCTTCTGAAAGGTTCTCCCATCTCCACAGAGGAACTCTGGAGCTCTGTCAGAGTGACCATCAGGTTTTTGGCCACCTCGCTGACCAAGATTATTCCTTCTCCCCCGATTGCTCAGTTTGGCCGGGCGGCTAGCTCTAGGAAGAGTCTTGGTGGTTCCAAACTTCTTCCATGAAATAATGATGGAGGCCACTGTGTTCTTGGGGACCTTCAATGCTGCAGACATTTTTCAGTACCTTTCCCCAGATCTGTGCCTCAACACAATCCTGTCTATGAGCTCTACGGACAATTCCTTTGACCTCATGGCTTAGTTTTTGCTCTGACATGAACTGTGGGACCTTATATAGACAGATGTGTGCCTTTCCAAATCTTGTCCAATCAATTCAATTTACCACAGGTGGACTCCAATCAAGTTGAAGAAACATCTCAAGGATGATCAATGGAATCAGGATGCATCTGAGCTCGAGTCTCATAGTAAAGGGTCTGAATACTTAAGTAAATACATTTGTAAAAATGTTTTAAAAAATGTTTTGGGTTTGTCATTATGAGGTATTGTGTGTAGATTGATGAGGGGGGAAAATTATTCAATTTTAGAATCAGGCTGTAACATAACAAAATGTGTAAAAACAGGGTTCGGGGTCTGAAGATGACTGAATACTTAACGAATGCACTGTATACCACTGGCAGAGTTTTCTACCATTGGCAGTTTTGTATACAGTCATGTGATACGTGGTATAGAAAAGTACAATCTTAGGAGAGTACATGTGAGGCACTATACTGTGTGTCTGCAGGTGTCAATCTGGTCAAAACCACTGATACACGAGCCCCTCCACCCTCTGGTGGGATGGATCATGTCTACAGAGAAACCTATATTAAAATACTTAGATTTGTGTGTATATGTTGTGAAATTGTTAGATATTACTGCACTGTCAAATCTAGAAACACAAGCATTTCACTACACCCGCAAAAACATCTGCTAAACACGTGTATGTGACCAATAAAATGTGATCTTTTGATGTGAAATAAACAACCTATTTATCAAAGGTGCTTTTGGTTGGGGTCAACATGACTCCAAAGGATTTGAATTTGTTAAAAGTCCATATGGATACAGAAACACTAAACCATGATTTAGATTTATTAAGAACAAGTTGATTGACAAAGTCATGAAAAATTGGAAGAATTGAATAAACCACATTTTGGCTATGATAAAAGATATGCCTCTGGGGTCAAAATGATGTATGTCAGAAGTATGGTTCAATGCAAATATTTAGTGGGTGTAAAGTTTGTTTTAAATTCTCACTCATTAAACACGAATCAACCAACACATGCTTTTCTTTGAACGACATAATATAATATTAAACCTTTATGAAATAAATGAAAAATAAACATTTGGTTCCTCAGCTGTGTTGCCCACTCCAGTCAGCAAATGGCGACGTGCGTCTTTTAGGTTCAGGCGACGCTGCCAGTGTGACGTATAATATAGTGGACGGGACGCTCCTTCAACAACAACAGCTAGTCAGACACCTCGGTAGCTTTCTAGCTACAACATTCACGTTCTTTACACTGTTTTGGTGTATATTAGTCGCTCTGTATTAAACATAGTTCTCTCGTATGTACTTGTTGGCCTATGCAATTATATATTTACGTTGTTTGTCAGCTAGCTGGTTTGCTAAGTTAGCTTAGAACTAGGCTAGTCGCTAATGCTAGCTAGCTAACATCCCCGACCATGAGCTCACTAAGCTACTCTCCTCCTGATAAAGAAGATGAGGTCTGCTGGACGGAGAAAGAAAATCTCGTGGAAGAGGAGGCTGTTTCAATACAAAAACAAGTAGAGGGTGAGGCTGTTACCGTGAAAGAAGAGAAAGACGTTTCAGTGAAAGAAGAGGAAGACGCGTTCAGAGTGAAGGAGGAGGAGGATGTTATAGTAAAAGAAGAGGATGATTCCGTTTCTGGAGTGAAAGAGGAGGAGGGGGAGATGACTGTCACATTGGAGGAAGAAGAGGAGGTTGGATATCTGTTTAACACCAGTAAGTCTCTGCAGTCGGTGAACCAATATACAGTAAAGGGGTTCTACACTTGAATGTTGTTCTGTAGGAATGGCTGAAGCTACACTAACGTGTAGAACATCAAGAGTGGACCATCAACAAAACGTTAACAATTTATCAGATGCATCCAATGACAATGCCTGAAATACTATAGTCCTCAATATCTCCTATTAGATTAGCCCAATATGTAGGGGCAATCAGCAGTTGTTACATACATTTTGGGACGTATACATTAATGATATGTACCCATCGGTTTCTTGAAGAATTCACTTATAAATGCTTCATGAGCTTAGTTCAACTGTCGTACCCCATCAGAACCCCAAATATATATATTTTTTCAGTTATTAGTCAGTTAGTGTGCTGGTTAAGTTAGCACTAGCCTAGCTAGCTAACATCTCCGACCATGAGGTCACTTAGCTACTCTTCTCTTGCTAAAGAAGAGGCCTGCTGGAAGGCGAAAGAAGGCCTTGAGGAAAAGGAGGCTGTTACAATACAAAAACAAGTAGAGGACGAGACTGTTACAGTGAAAGAAGAAGTGAAAGACGTTTCAGTGAAAGAAGAGGAAGATTAGTTCAGAGTGAAAGAGGAGGAGGAAGTTACAGTAAAAGAAGAGGCAGAGAGAGAGGAGGATGCAGTTTTTGGAGTGAAAGAGGGGGAGGGGGAGATGACTGTCACATCAAAAAAGGAGGAGGAGGAAACTGAATATCTGGGCACCGTTTTCCAAACGCATCTTAAGGCATCCAATTGTTCTAACAGTAAACTTAGCCGTAAGATGGTTTTGGGAAACCGGGCCCTGATTAACACTAGTAAGTACTGTCTTAAAAACAGAGGCAGTTGTGGGACTGACGTGTGGTGTTAAAGGGGAAATATGCAATTGCTACATTTCAATTATTTCTTTCTTTCCATTGATTCTTGAATAATATAACACATGCCTCATGAGCTTAGTTCAACTGTTTACCCCATCAGAGGACCAAATAAGCTTTTTTTACTCCGATGTTTAGAAACAATGTAAATCAACACTGTATAGCCTCAACATGGTTAAAACTATAATGTTGATATCATGGATGGTCAGTCCTTCCATCCACAGGTATGTCTATGAATTTGAGAGTAGTTACATTTCTCCAGCCCCACTCATCTTATTACCAAAACAGTGGTGGAATTAGTTTAGTTATTGTTTGAACTGCAGATTGGTTTATTGTTGTGGCTTTGCTAAAGGGCCAATCTAGGATTTAAACAGAAACAAAATGGCAGCCCAGAGACCTGAGCTGTGTTTGAAGACTCATACTGACCGCACTATTTTTGGTGTAAATTGAGTATGTATGCTTATTAAGGCGGCAGGTAGCCTACTGGTTAGACCTTTACGCCAGTAACCGGAAGGTTGCTGGATCGAATCCCTGAGCTGACAAGGTAAAAATCTGTTGTTCTGCTCCTGAACAAAGCTGTTAGCCAACTGTTCCCAGGGCGCCAAAGACGTGGATGTCAATTAAGCAACTCAGAGGGTTTGGGTTAAATGCGGAAGACATATTTCAGTTGAAAACATTCAGTTGGACAACTGACTAGATATCCCCCTTATTCCCTTTCCCTTATTTGTCGAAATATGGATACAGTTAGAATGACAAATGTTCCTGGATGTCATTCGCCAAAATACGAAGTATACATGCAGTACTATAGATACTATACATGCAGTGGACACTATTTCTGTACTTTTAGGGCCCATAATGCAGTTCTTCAGAAAATGGGCGTGGCTTCACAACCTTTTCAGATTTGAAGTAAATGGCGAAAATATGCAACCAAACTCCAACGAGAGCCGATAAAAAAAATTCATTGCTTTAACTAATTATGACAAATAAGTTACCTTACACGTTATGTTGGCTGATAGTTTGTTAGCTACGCCCTCCTTACGAACCACATAGCATAACATTACAGCAGTATGTTAGCTAGCTACCTAACGTTACTTGGCTACTTATACATCAAACTTGCCAGTGTGTTAACTATATTCTATCTAACTAACTACCCTATGTTTATTGACTTGACTAATTTCTAGTTAGCGGGCTAGCGAGCTTGATAAATGTATTAAGAGTTAGCTCAAACGTAGCTAACTAACACTGCCTGGTACCAGTGCTGGTGTAGGCCTAGATAAGTGTAACAGTACTCTTCTTGCGTTGTGTACAATCAGTCATCGACACGGAACTCCAACATATAGCATCATTCATGTAGATTTATTCTGATAGGAACGGCACAAAATTGCACGTCATGCAATGCACGTCTTACCATCCAACTCTGCACTCACGCACGCTGTTTTGGTGCTTGTTCACTGGGCTAGTTACCAAAATAATACAATTACAATATACAATATAATATATTTAACAATGTACCTGATAGGAACGGCACACAATTGCACGTCATGCAATGCACGTCTCACCATCCAACTCTGCACTCACGCACTGTACAAAATATATGAACCCCCCCACCAGACACAGTAAGTTGCTAGCTAGTATTGGCGGGAATTCTCTACAACAAAATGCACAACAAATATTCTCCAAAAACCGCTGCATCTTATGTGTGATGTTCGAATAACATTTACAAACAATTTGATATAAATTGTACATTTAAATCATCACGTGAGAGTATAAGAATCACTTTTGATGTACAGTGCTTTGCAACCAACAACTTATCACTGGTTTGGTGCTTGTTCACTGGGACGATTCTAACTGGAACATCCCCCCTCGTAAGCAAGCTACGCAAACCAGCCAATAAGATGCCATGTTGAGTAGGTGAAGGCAAGACAAACTCAAACCAAAACCCCATGGCTTAACAATAAAGTGGCAAGGGGAATCTCCAATATAACCCTGTTACATAAGCATGTTTGTGCAGCAGTATCTTGTCAAATAAGAATAGGCCAAGTATGAAAATGTTGGCTAGCAAGCCAGCTACATGAAGTAAGAACATGCAATGCAAGATATAATTAGGGTCACCTGGAAACACTTACCAACACTTTGGTTCCTACCATGTCTTCTTCTTTTCTGAGGTTTGGCGGCTACATATTGGCAGCCGTCCAAACACTTATAAGACACACCCTCGTCCACCAGATGTGTCATGTGCGCCAACATTGCACAATCTATTTACACATACATGTTATTCAATCATTGCACCCACACTGCTCGTGCGTGCCAACAAGCGTCTGCGTTGCCAGGCGCTAAAATACACAGCCAGGTTTCTAACCTCCCTATAGGCTGTCTCATCGTTGTCGGTGGTCAGGCCTCCCACTGTTGTGTCATCGGCAAACTTAATGATGATGTTGGAGTTGTTCCTGGCCATGCAGTCATGAGTGAATAGGAAGTACAGGACTGGACTGAGCACACACCCCTGAGGGGACCCTGTGTTGAGGATCAGCGTGGTGCATGTGTTGTTACCTACCCTCATCACCAGGAGCAGCCCGTCAGGAATGTCAGGATCCAGTTGCAGAGGGAGGTGTTTAGTCCCAGGGTCCTTAGTTTATTGATGAGCTTTGAGGGAACTATGGAACTATACATCCAAACTATGGTGTTGAATGCTGAGCTGTAGTCAATGAATATCATTCTCACAAAGGTGTTCCTTTTGTCCAGGTGGGAAAGGGCAGTATGGAGCGCAATAGAGATTGCATCATCTGTGGATCTGTTAGGGTTGTATGCAAATTGGAGTGGGTCCAGGGTTTCTGGGATGAAGGTGTTGATGTGAGCCATGACAGGGTTCAATTCTCGGGCAGACTCTCTTCTCTGTATACATCAATGATGTCAATGATGCTCTTCAACCGCTCGCTGCCCGCACCTGCCCGCCCATCCAGCATCACTACCCTGGACGGTTCTGACTTAGAATATGTTGACAACTACAAATACCTAGGTGTTTGGTTAGACTGTAAACTCTCCTTCCAGACTCACATTAAGCATCTCCAATCCAAAATTAAATCTAGAATCGGCTTCCTATTTCGCAAAACAAAGCATCCTTCACTCATGCTGCTAAACATACCCTCGTAAAACTGACTTTCCTACCGATCCTTGACTTCGGCGATGTCATTTACAAAATAGCCTCCAACACTCGACTCAACAAATTGCATGCGGTCTATCACAGTGCCATCCGTTTTGTCACCAAAGCCCCATATATTACCCACCACTGCAACCTGTACGCTCTCGTTGGCTGGCCATCGCTTCATACTCATCGCCAAACCCACTGGCTCCAGGTCATCTACAAGTCTCTGCTAGGTAAATCTGCCAATGACTGGAACGAACTGCAAAAATCACTGAAGCTGGAGACTCATATCTCTCTCACTAACTTTAAGCACCAGCTGTCAGAGTAGCTCACAGATCACCGCACATGTACATAGCTCATCTGTAAATAGCCCATCCAACTACCTCATCCCCATACTGTATTTATTTATTTCTTCCTCCTTTGCACCCCAGTATCTCTACTTGCACTTTCATCTTCTGCACATCTATCATTCCAGTGTCTAATTGGTATATTGTGATTACTTTGCCACTATGGCCTATTTATTGCCTTACCTCCCTAATCTTACCTCGTTTGCTCACACTGTATATAGATTTGTTATTTTCTATTGTGTTATTGACTGTACATTTGTTTATTCCATGTGTAACTCTGTTGTTGTTTGTATCTTGGCCAGGTCGCAGGTGTAAATGAGAACTTGTTCTCAACTGGCCTATCTGGTTAAATAAAGGTTAAATAAATAAATAATAAAAATAAAATTAGGTGGAAAAAAAACAACTGTAAAGCAGTTGATTTGCTACATCCAAACTAATAATTTCAGAGTTTAAATCCAAACTGAGAATCACCTTTATTGACAACACCCAAATGGATAAGGTCATGGTTCTAAAATAATTACACATTATTCATAATGTGTAGAGAACTGATCCTTGATGGATAGGCTATTGTACAACACACAGAGCTATTTTCCTTTATTCAGGACATTTAGAATGGCAAAACATTACAGTATCCCAGTATTCTCAAACCCTGTGACCCTCAAACACCACCAGTATTTTACACCATTTTAAAGATAAACCTGTTGTTAATCCCACCACATTGTCCGATTTCAAATAGGCTTTACGGCGAAAGCACCACAAACAATTTATGTTAGGTGAGTGCCTAGTCACAGATAAAACACAGCCATTTTTCCAGCCAAAGAGTAGTCACAAAAAGCAGAAAGAGATAAATGAATCACTAACCTTTGATCTTTATCAGATGACACTCATAGGACTTCATGTTACACAATACATGTATGTTTTGTTCGATAAAGTTCATATAAAAAATATCTCAGTATACATTGGCACGTTATGTTCAGTTATTCCAAAAACATCCGGTGATTTTGCAGAGAGCCACGTCAATTTACAGATATACTTATCATAAATGTTGATAAAAAGTGTTATACATGGAACTGAAGATAAACTTCTCTTTAATTCAACCGCTATGTCAGATTTCAAAAAAGCTTTACCGAAAAAGCACACCATGCAATGATCTGAGTACAACGCTCAGAGACCAAAACAAGCCAAACAGATATCCGCCATGTTGTGTCGTCAACAGAAGTCAGAAATTGCATTATAAATATTCACTTACCTTTGATGATCTTCATCAGAATGCACTCCCAGGGATCCCAGTTCCACAATAAATGTTCGATAAAGTTCATAATTTATGTCCCCTTACCTCCATTTTGTTTGCGCGTTTAGCACAGTAATCCAAATTCATGACACGCGAGCAGACAAAGTCAAAATGTTCCGTTACGTTCTGTAGAAACATGTCAAACAATGTATAGGATCAATCTTTAGGATGTTTTTATCATAAATCTTTAATAATGTTCCAACCGGAGAATTCCTTTGTCTGTAGAAATGCAATGGAAAGCAAGCTAACTTTCATGTGAACGCGCGTGGTCAGCTAATGGCACTCTGCAAGACCTCTGACTCAATCCCCTCTCATTTGCCCCCACTTCACAGTAGAAGCATCAAACAAGGTTCTAAAGACTGTTGACATCTAGTGGAAGCCTTAGGAAGTGCAATTTGACCCCAAAGACACTGTATTCGATAGGAAAATAGTTGAAAAACTACAAACCTCAGATTTCCCACTTCCTGGTTGGAGTTTTTCCTCAGGTTTTTGCCTGCTATATTAGTTCTGTTATACTCACAGACATCATTCAAACGGTTTTAGAAACTTCAGCGTTCTCTATCCAAATATACTAATAATATGCATAGCTTAGCCTCTGGTACTGAGTAGCAGGCAGTTTACTCTTATTCATCCAAGCTACTCAATACTGCCCCCAGCCATAAGAAGTTAATGTGAGTCTCCTTGAGTAGCACTCCTGATTTTGCGCTGATGGTGCGCTGTAATATTCAGAATACCTTGTGAAAAACTAAAATCTTCGCTTACCATTTTTGCTCCAAGCAGATATACTACATCCATAACTATCGGTTTCCTCATTAGCAGGGAGGCGTTTCTACAACCAAATTGTGTGCGCGTTACCCTTGTGCGCCAATTTTAGCAAACACAGAAAGGGGCCTATATTGGAGACCAAATGTCGTCTGGCACACTGCTTAGGATTTCGACAACTTATTTCTAGCCTAAATCATCAATGTTACTACTCATGTGAAAACAAGACATAATATGATTATTGTTGCTCACTTGACTGTCTTCAGTCAAATAATTGAACAGACGTCAGTTGTAGTACAACTGCATGGGTATGCTCTGGGCATCATCTTTTACCTCAAATAAACAATGGATTTCTGCTGTTGTGGGGCTTTAACCATCTGTCTGACTTTGTTGTTCACACAGGTGAGAGACGTGATGATCTTGCATCTTCTTGGGAGCCTCAACAACCTCATGATACTGACGAGGCAGAGAAGAGTCTCTCCAGTTCAGAACATCTCAATAAACACCAGCAGAGATCCACAGGGAAGAAATCTCACCACTGCTCTCACTGTGGGAAAAGTTGCAAATCTTCATCAGAACTTAAAATACACCTGAGAATTCACACAGGAGAGAAACCTTTTGCCTGTGATCAATGTGGGAAGAGTTTTACTCGGCTACAAACCCTGAAATCACACCAGAGAATACACACCGGAGAGAAACCTTATAGCTGTAATCAATGTGGGAAGAGTTTTACTACATCTAGCTATCTAACTATACACCAGAGAACACACACAGGAGAGAAACCATATAGCTGTGATCATTGTGGGAAAAGTTTTACTACATCTAGTTATCTAACTATACACCAAAGGACACACACAGGAGAGAAACCATATAGCTGTACTCAATGTGGGAAGAGTTTTACTCAGCCAGACAGCCTGATATTACACCAGAGAACACACACAGGAGAGAAACCTTATAGCTGTGATCAATGTGGGAAGAGTTTTTCTACATCTAGCATTCTCACTATACACCAGAGAACACACACAGGAGAGAAACCATATAGCTGTACTCAATGTGGGAAGAGTTTTTCTACATCTAGCTATCTCACTATACACCAGAGAACACACACAGGAGAGAAACCATATAGCTGTTGTCAATGTGGGAAGAGTTTTACTCAGCTGAACAGCCTGATAGTACACCAGCGGACACACACAGGAGAGAAACCTTATGGCTGTGATCAATGTGGAAAGAGTTTTGGTACATCTGGCTGTCTGAAGACACACCAGAGAACACACACAGGAGAGAAACCTTATAGCTGTGAACAATGTGGGAAGAGTTTTTCTACATCTAGCTATCTCACTATACACCAGAGAATACACACAGGAGAGAAACAATACAGCTGTAGCCATTGTGTGACCAGATTTGCTTGGCTAAACAGCCTAGTATCACACCAGAGAACACACACAGGAGAGAAATCTCATAGCTGTGCTCAATAGGGGAAGAAATACTCTGATATAAGATCTCTGATTAAACATCAGAAAATACATGGAGTTTTTTCATGATATCAATGAAATAATGTCTCAATGTAGAATGTTTTTAACATTGTAGTAGGAGTATTTTAATGAATGTCAGAATGTAGAATCCTAAACGTTTGCCTTCTGTTCTATTGATTTTAGCCTCAGGGGAAAATTCCAGGTTCTGAATTGAAAGAGTACTATTTATGAGATTTAACTAAAAAAGAGTTGTTACACTTACCACGTTGGTGACCCACTAGAATCAAAATGAAACCCTTAAATGTAGCTGGTTGTTTTCTACAAATTGTCTTCTAACCAGTGGTGTATAGATTATTCCCAGATTCCGTGTGGTTTTTGCTGTGTTGGTTTTAACAGGATGTGCAACCTCATCTCCCCCCTCTCGCATAATTTATTTCAATATGATATCAATGAGTGATGACAAATAAGTGTTGTGTTCCTTTGTTTAGCCACCCCTACATTTAAATGCATCACTCCAAAATGTAGCTGACTGTCTTCTGCAGGTTGTCCTCTAACCAGTGAGGTAAAAGATATCTCCCATTTCCATGTGTTTTTGTTTAGTTGTGTTCGTTTCAACAGCACGTACAACCTGATTTCCCCCCAAATCGATATCAGTGATTTATTGCTTCTTGTCAAAACAACAGGGTTTGTGGTGCTTGTGCAGTTAATAAGGTGCTTGTTTAACAAATACAAGTCAGAGAGAATAAAGTAGGCTGCACACGTCAAACGTTTGATTTATGACCCGATGTCCGGATGACGTGTGCATGCCCATATTTGGGCATCCTGTCAGGAACTTATTATGTGCTTATGCCCATATGTGGGCATCCTGTTCCTGTTCTCACATGTTAGAGGGTGTGCTAATTTATGCATATATTGCATCTATTCCTTTGAAGTTGTCATGATGATTGATGTCTAGGGACCTCTTTGAACTGGGGGGGGGGGGGTGTGTGTTTGAACATTTTAAAGAGTATGGCCCCCCCACCCCCTATATTATTGACCTGTCGACCTGTTGTCTATGAAACAGGAATGTCCGGGGTATTTGCTGTGGCAGACGCATTATAAATGAAGCCCAGAACAAGACATGCGGCCCCCGAACACTAAACAAGATTTTAAAAATAAAACCCTGAATATTAAACAGAAAAGTATGTCTTCTAGGCCAATTCTCGGGGTGCTATGCATCTCTTGTCATGCACCCAATGACAAAAGCCTTGAGGAAGTTTTGTGTGAGACTCCAGAATGTTTTAAAGGAGTTTTGGTTACGAGTGAGGGACATATGTCTTACATATTCCAACCTGAGGAATCTAATCTAATCTGACTCCAAAGTGACAATTTTAGCATGTGAACAATTTGAAAGTGCAAATGCGACGAAATCTGTCAGTTCATATGTATTTTCCAAAGAATTCAAGGATGTAAACTTTTAATGCCGGTGTTTAACTTTAAATGGATTGATTATCCTATATTCATAACCCTTATGAATAAGCTGGACAGTCTTTTCCAAAATAGTGAACAATTATGGCGCTGGCCGCGTCTATCCTTAAGACATTCCCAGGATCCACATGCCCGACTGATGATCTACCCCTGGAGTGAAAACCTGCGGAGCTTTGATAGAGCGTGCAAAGAGCCTGTCTTGGCATTGGTGAATTGGAAACAGATTCAGGTCAGGGCTAACCAAGCCCTATATCTGTAAGAAAGGAATAGTCAAATGGTTAATTCATTATAACAGGTTTTAAACTGTATGTACTAAATATTTTGAATTAAATAAATGCTTTTAAAATTGTATCTCACAAAATGATCATCATGCATGTCTCTGAGAAAAATAATTTCTGGCCGTGTGCGTGCACGGTGTCGTGTGCCGGGCCAGGAGGAGTGTGTGTTTCAAAAACAAAATGGGTGGGGGTGTGTGTCTCTGTAGGGGTCATTTGAAACCAAGGTTTGCAATATCATGCAAACTGTATGTACAGATATCTGCCTACCCCCCATCAAAAAGTTTGTCGGCGTCTCTTAACTTCTTATGGTATAGGGGACGCTTGCACCCCACTTGGAGAAAAAAAACAGGGAAAATTCAAATAATTATATAAAAATCAAACATTCATTAAATCACACATGTAAAGATACTCAATTAAAGCTACACTTGTTGTGAATCCAGCCAACATGTCAGATTTTAAAAAGCTTTTCGGCAAAAGCATAAGAAGCTATTATCTGATGATAGCACAATGTCAACAAAGAGAGTAGCATATTTCAACCCTGCAGGCGCTATACAGAACGCAGAAATAAAATATAAAGCATGCATTACCTTTGACGAGCTCTTTTGTTGGCACTCCAATATGTCCCATGAACATCACAATTGGTCCTTTTGTTCGATTAATTCCGTCCATATATATCCAAATGTCAATTTATTTGACGCGTTTGATCCAGAAAAAAACAGCTGCCAAAAAACGCAACGTCACTACAAAACATTTCAAAAGTTGCCTATAAACTTTGCCAAAATATTTCAAACTGCTTTTGTAATACAACTTTAGGTATTTTTTAAAACGTTAATAATCGATCAAATTGTAGACGGGGCTATCTGTGTTCAATACAGTAAGTAAGCAAACCATGCTCCTTTTTACGTATTGCGCAACTCTCAATAGTGTAAGTTGTTCCAGGATGTTCTTCTTCTTCGTTGCACAAATTAATAACCTCAACCAAATTCCAAAGACTGGTGACATCCAGTGGAAGCGGTAGGAACTGATAACAGGTTCCTATGAAATATCTCAGGGAAAAGATAACTCAGGGAACAGTCAGAGGCAAAAAAAAATAATCTGAACAGTTTGTCCTCTGGGTTTTGCCTGCTACATAAGTTCTGTTATACTCACAGACATGATTCAAACAGAGTGTTTTCTATCCACATCTACTAATAATATGCATATCTTATATTCCTGGCATGAGTAGCAGGAAGTTGAAATTGGGCACGCTATTTATCCGAAAGTGAAAATGCTGCCCCCTATACCTTAAGCACTTTCAATTCATTAACACACATGTCTTTCAAATCCGAATTTCTCACCCCAGAGGATGTGGGGGATAAAAAGTCAAACACCCCAGAAAGAATGCAATATGTCTAGACCAACCCTTGGAGTTAAAACAATGTTATTTCTAATCAGCGCATATACTAACGGTCCCCCCACCCCGGTCTATAAATTTACATCGGACACCCCACCAAGCTGCTGCCCCTGAGGTGCTATGAAACATAAATGCAATACCTGCAGACATAATGTCTCGACATCCCCTCCTGTTGCTTTAATTTACTGCCTCTCTAAAACATTCTGGGGGTACTCCAGACCCATTTTATGGCATACAGGATATTGCCCGAAAAAACGTCACCCCATGCTCTGTAAACTCATTCCGTACTATCTCTCGTTAGGGACACGACCGCAGAACGAGTCTAGGGAAAACCGATACTTTCCACTCTGTTCGCACGGCCGTACCCTAACTCCAAACACCAGGCCAACAGCCCAGGACAGATAAAAGATCATCCGTGAATCCCTCCTAATGACGCTTTCTGAAGGTGAGTTAGTGAAAATAATATATTTTAAGATTTGGAGTCTGGGAATTGTTTGAATATTATTGGAATATTAAACAGGAGTTATGTGTTTTAAAGGGGGGGGCAATGCACGTATTCTTAAAAAAAAATGTATATAGGGTAAATAACGTAATATTATCTAACGTTTGTAGGTTCTCCATCCTTTACGCAGCTGCTCAGAGGTTTAAATGATCTGGAACAGACCGCGTTAGACGGGGATTCTCAGGCGCAAAACGCATACAGCCAATCCCCATCACACTATTTTCGAGTCCAATAATCACATACACAAGAATATTTATACATTAAAAAACAAAAACTGTGCACCCTATATTAAAAGCTATTTTTGTGTTTACAGCCGACATACAGCCAAGAAGAATAACGGCGCTCCATGGACACGGTATGAAGCCATTATATATATTTTTTTAGTTTTACCTAGTTTATTATTCATACATTTTTTTAGGCTTGAATATGTTAAAACAAGGACAAATAATATTTTTTCAGGCTCCAACGAGACCGGCCATGCAGAATCGGGAACGTTTGATGAAAAAAGTCACGCCCCCCCGGTTTTCGCCAGTGACCCTTGAACGAGATGGCCGCATGAACTAAGAGCTCCGCACAAGTAGTTTCCAATTCCTAATCTTACCTCCACTCCAAGTTCAAACTCATTTAGCTTTAGTAAGAAAAAGTCATGGCGGCTACAAAAGGCGGCACTACAGGTGACATTTTTACCCGGACTCGAGTATTAGCGACGGAAAAAGCCTTCAAGAAGAAGCTAGCTTCAGAAAAAACTAGCGCCATTAGCCAGGAGCAAGAGAACCCGCTCCCTCCCGAGGCACAACGAATGCCAACCTCGCACTCTGTCGAAGACATCATTTCTGAGTTGAGATCCCAACGTACAGAACTAAACACTAAATTAGATGCCATTAACTCTCAGCTCAGTGCGATAGGGGGCAAGGTGACAATCATGGAAAACGCTTTGCCTGACATCAACAACAAGACTGGACGAGGGAGAGGGGCGAATCCTATCCATGGAAAACTTATTGACAGATGCCATGGAAACAATAGCATATGCTAAAAAGAAAATTGAGCATCTGGAAGAGAAAACAGAGGACCTGGAAAACAGGGGGCGAAGGAATAATTGTGTTCTATTCAATCTGGGCGAAAAAGAAGAGGGAAACATGCCACTGATCCGCTACCTGCAAGACAAACCTCCCGAGTGGCTCCACATGTCCACCGACAGGTCCATAGAACTCAAGAGAGCTCACCGAGCACTGAGGCCCCCACCAGCAGCCAGACAACCACCGCGCCCAATCACCATATGTTTCCTGAGATTCACTGACAAGGAACGAGTCCTACAGGTGGCAAAAAACAACACCATCACAGTGGGAAACGCCAAACTCGCTTTACACCAGGACCTGTCAGCTGGAATACGCCGAAAGCGCAGAGAATTTGACGAAGTGACGAAATACTCCATTGACCGAGGCATCTTCAGGGGATTCAAATACCCAAACGAGCTCAGGATTCTTCACCAAGGAGCCTTGCGACACTTCAAAACTCCCGAAGAGGCTAAACGTTTTTTGAAAGACAATCCTGGCCAATGAGAAACAGACCAATGACTAAATGCGATTAATGCCATTACTAAAGGAGGTAAGACGACATATAGCCGATATCCAGAGACCCACCCCCTAAATGTCATTATAGCCGTCCAATTTACAGTGCCTTGCGAAAGTATTCGGCCCCCTTGAACTTTGCGACCTTTTGCCACATTTCAGGCTGCAAACATAAAGATATAAAATTTTATTTTTTTGTGAAGAATCAACAACAAGTGGGACACAATCATGAAGTGGAACGACATTTATTGGATATTTCAAACTTTTTTAACAAATCAAAAACTGAAAAATTGGGCGTGCAAAATTATTCAGTCCCCTTAAGTTAATACTTTGTAGCGCCACCTTTTGCTGCGATTACAGCTTAATTTAGTTTTTGAGTACGTGTGCGTATGTATGTGTGTGTGTGTGTGTGTATGTATGTATATGTGTGTATGTATGTATGTATATATATATGCACCAAGGAAAATAAATAGATTAAGAAAAATAAATGTTTTATTTGACTTTATCATTCATTTTAATTGTATTTTAATTTTTTATTTTTTCAAATGTATTATTATTTTTTGACTTTTAAAAAAAAGTCTGTCACATCTGTGAATGTGGAATGTGTTTTGTTGGTTGATTGAAAAACAAGAAAACTTAATAAAACTTTAAATTGAAAAAAAAAAACAGCACTCCGATTAAAAAACGTAAATACAGGCGCTAAAATCATATATGTAACACGGATCCTTCCAGAATAACCCAAGAACGCACATCATTAATTATCCAAATGGCAGTGCCAACAGACCTAATTGAGACAGTTGAAAGCCTCTTATCACAGATACCGCTAGAAATGACTAATCGTATGAATGAGGCGGGGGTAACAGACATAATACCGATAGATGAAAGCATATTATCACAGATTCCAGCCGAACTCCTAGAAATTATTAATTGTATGAACGAGTCAGGGACGCCAGATGAAAACCTGTTATCACAGATTCCCGAAGCCCTCATATCCCTAATTAATCAGATGAATGAGAGCTCGACCTCTTCGGCATCCCACACCCCCCAAAACCAGCCGTTAATCTCTCTGCGCACCGAACCCGTTATCGGGATTAAATTCGACAACATATGGTGATCGCTACATAAATAGTCATATTAAACATTCATGGAAATACACGTGTCTCACATGTTTCGAAAGCCTAGAATCTTCCTAATCAAACTGCGTTGTCAGATTTTAAAAAGGATTTAATGCGAAAGAATACGATAGACCAGCTAGATCTACTGTCTCTATTATATTATGACAGACCAGCTAGATCTACTGTCTTTATTATATTACAACAGACCTGCTGTCATAATATAAATGAGACAGTAGATCGAGCAGGTCTATAATAATATATTCAACCTTATGTTCCCTGTACTCTATATATATCAGTTTATTATACCTGTTGATACAGGGCTCATATGTGAAACTATTCTAACTGAACATTTTCTTTCACAGTGACACTGACTCCGGATGGGAGACCCCAGTGCCAAGGTGTCCATCCCTCACTGAAGCTGGTTCATCCAGCCGGACACCTGTTGTCTCAGCGCTACTGGGGCATGGACCGCAAAAAATGTCCCCATTCCAACTGCAATAAAGGACTACAACAAGAGGATGGGAGGTGTGGACCTGTCAGATGCGCTGATAGGCTATTACAATGTTCTCCATAAGACGATGAAATGGTACAAGACCTTCTTCTATCATTTCATCGACATTGCTGTGGTGAATGCATTCATCCTACACAAGGAAATGGCTAAGAGCTGTGGAAAGCCCCCCAATTCACAGCTTGCCTTCAGAGAGCTGCTCATCAAGGAGCTTGCTGGCTACAGCACCACTGCACCACGTTCTGGCCCCTCTACCTCTGTCCCTGCCACAAGTGGTGTTCATCTGCCCCAATGTATTTCTGCAGGCATGAATGTGCCTCAGGGCCCAAAGGGCACAGCATGGAGGCGTCGCTGTGTTCTTTGCAAAATGAAGTCCCCCATCACCTGCACCACATGCTTGGTGACCCTCTGCTTTACAGCAGAAAGAGACTGCTATTGCACCTGGCATCAGCAGCACAATATTGTGCAGAGGACTGAGGGTCTTCCAAATATTGAGTGTTATTAAGTGTTATTTTGTAAATTTATTATTTTATTTTTTAATGTTTTTTCTCCATTTCTTTGGGGGGGGGGGTGTTAGAATACCATTTTGGTATTTTGTATATAGTTATTCCATTCAAAATGAATAACTTCACCAATTTGGCCACTTGGGTACATTTGGGCTACTTGTGTGGGACACCTGGGTGACTTCATGATAAATGTCATGTAGCACACTCATCTTGGAAGTTATCATTCTGAAACTTTGCACAAGTACTGTTGCCCTCTTATGTTTTACACTGAAATTATTCCCATCATCCTATCTGAATGTTTGTTTTGTCTTGTTCATTTTAAAGATGATGATACAACAATAAAAAGAAAATACGTGTGGTTGTTTCATTGTATTATCTAAACCAAATCTATTGTGTTATATTCTCCTACATTCAATTCACATTTACACAAACTTCAGAGTGTTTTCTTTCAAATGAAACCAATAATATACATATCCTTGGTTCTGAGCCTGAGCTACAGGCAGTTAGATTTGGGTATGTCTTCAGGTGGAAATTGAAAAAAGTAGGGGTGTAGCTCTAAGAGGTTTTAAGATGCGTTTGGGAAACCCGGCCCAGATATCCAGTTCCTCCTCCTTTTTCGATGTAACAGTCATCTCCCCCTCCTCCTCTTTCACTCCATAAACTGCATCCTCTTCTCCTTTTACTGTAACACCCTCCTCCTCTTTCACTCAGAACGCTTCTTCCTCTTCTTTCACAGTAATGGCCTCACCCTCTACTTCGATGTTTTACTGTGATATCCTCCTCTTCTTTAGCAGAAGGAGAGTAACTTAGTGACCGCATGGTCGGGGATGTTAGCTAGGCTAATGCTAACCTAACCAGCCCGCTAGCTGACTAAAAACCACACCGTAAATATGAAATTAGATCGGATAACTAACTAGACGACAGAAGGGGGTTTAAAACACAGTGGATAATATACACTGAAGCGTCTAAAGAGCTGTATTGGTTCGGCTATGTTATCTAGAAAGCTACCGAGGTGGCTGACTAACTGTTGCTGCTGTTGAAAGAAGCGTTCCATCCACTAGATTATACGTCACACTAACAGCATTGCTTTAAAGTCGCAGACCTCCATCTGCTGACGGGAGTGGGTAACGCTGTTGAGTGAAATGTACATTTTATCTTCAGACAACAAGTTAAAGTGTAGGAAGCATGTGTTTTTACTCACCAGTGTGACAATACTGTGTGGTTAAAGACTTAGTAAGCTAGTTGTAGTCACAATATGGTTTCCTATAATTACAAACAGTTATGTTTTTGATATATTTTGATAGTAAAATGGATGACAGTTTATTCTGATGTAGTGAATATGAGACACATGGAAACAATGGATTAATTTATTATAGTAAATTAGAAATTAGTAGGAATTGTTAAATCCACTATACGATCACAATAACTTTGATAGACATTTCAATCGTTTTTTTCTTAATATATTATACAGCAGATTTATGGAGAATTGCTGTGGGAGTGCTATTTATATCCCGTCACTAGCGATCATTCATCCATACTGTGCAGCTTTGGAAATAAGTTAACTATCCATTCATTGCTCCTTTCTGTGTTGACTCACTGACTTGAGGGACCAGGAAGGTCACGCTAGGTTGATATCTAGCTCAAGCTTAACCTCATGCTTTTAATGAACTCTGTGGTTGTATTGTCTAGTGGGAACTCGTTAGCACGGTAGGCTCTGGTGCCTTCTTGCTGTGGGCTCAAGACGACAGAGGAAATTAACATGGTTGCTCCTTTTTGTTTTGTCAACTTTTCGATATGGATGTTACTCAGCTCACTGGTCACGATAACAACACTCACCTGTAGCACGCGTGTTACATTTAATACCGGAGCTACGAGGCATGCGCCGAAATCACTAAGCAGTATACTTCAAAGTGTGTCACTTTTATCAGCAGTGATCAATGACGTCTGAAGATTCATTTCATCCATCATTCTGTCTCTTTTTATCTGCAGTTATGTTTTAGTTGGGCTCTAAATGGTCTCCAGCTCGCTGACCATAACCGTGCTGGTTGGCTATGCTCGTTAGGCTAATAGCTAGTTGGCTAAATAGCTAACGTTAGCTGGCTGGCTAAGATAACTGCATATAGCTAACATTCTTTGATATATGGTTAGATGGTGTTATGTATTTCCAAAACCGTGGTTTACTTTAATCACTCAAGTCATGACTGAAAACGATTGGTTTAATATGAAGTTACACATTTGAAGTTATTTCTGCTGTAGTTTACATCATAGGGAATAGGCTGGTCCTCCATATTACTTATGTTACTGTAATTGAGTTATTCCAATATGTTTTCATTAATTTAATTCCCTTAATCTATTTTGAGAATTTGTAAGATTTTTGTTTGCATAAAATAGACAGAGACCAGTCTTATCAATAATAGGTAACATAATTTATTCTCGGAACGCGCTGCCACGTTACCACGAGGAACAGTTTATATACAATAACATGACGTAATTTTATTGCTTAATGAATCCCCTCCTCCCGACCTAGAATTAAGTGAGTTTAAAAGTTCATTCCAACTCACTAACACACTCACAGGTCGCACAACATAACTGAATTAACTCTTGACCCCTCACCATTATCGATCACCACTTAACTGACAGCTCTAATTAAAAGAAAACCTAGGAATGCACTCACTGCCTTATCTAAAACACCCCAGAGCTAAGTTCCGTCGGTTCAAACATAGGTTAACGACCCTATCTGCTTACTTTATCCACAACCCATTCCTCCCCTGCCTAGTTGAAATGGTGTTCATTAACTTGAATTACTCCTTGTCCGTGTCACATAATCCCTTCTTATGAACTCATATTGTTAAACAGATATAATAAAACAGAGTATAAGTTTACTTAGTTGCAGTTCTATTTAAAATTATAATATTGTTTGTGTCATTTATTCCTAACAACTTCACACCTAACTTTGGCATTCTTCTGAAATCTGATTGGTTTAATGTAATAACTCCAAAAATAGAACAGTGAGGTGTAACTTTGAATTGTTGATATTTTATAAATAATATAAAACATACACATACAAACGACGACATCATACAAACATTAACTACATCACTCCTGACCAGACCCACTAGAACACACCTCCATCTCCATTAACTACATCACACCTGCCCAGACCCACTAGAACACAACCCCATCTCCATTAACCTCATCACACCTGCCCAGACCCACTAAAACACACCCCCATCTCCATTAACTCCATCACACCTGCCCAGACCCACTAGAACACAGCCCCATCTCCATTAACTCCATCACACCTGCCCAGACCCACTAGAACACACCCCCATCTCCATTAACTACATCACACCTGCCCAGACCCACGAGAACACACCCCCAGCGCCCGCATGAGCACCATTTTATTTCTCTCTGTCACTTTCAACTTTTAGATAATAAAGCATTTGACCTTTCTATTGAATTAACAACAGAGGATTGGTTGATTTCCAGGTTTTAATTAAGTATAATTTTGAAGATGATTGATGAGAAAAGTATTGTCCAACTCTGGGGTATCTCACTGCACCCTCAAATGCCATGTCTTGAAATATGCAGACAGACAGATTAAAAGTAATTTTACATTGTATAATTGTACTTCTTCTTCCAACTTTCTAACTCCGCCCATAACTTTATGACATCATAACATTCCCAAAAGGATTATTGAGTCATTGTTAGTTTTACACTGAAGACATGACTCTGCCGTTGTGCTGTAGAATATGGTCTCTTGTATAATAAGCGACTATCATTTGTCCCAACATCACAGGCCACAGACTTTGATAAGGAATTCCAACAGTGTTTCTGCAGTTTGAGATAAAAGTTTGACAAAAATGTTTTAATGTGTTTTCTCCATGTTCACCTGCCAATGTAAATCCATTAAATGAGACAAGTTACCAGACAGGAGTTCATGCTAATGCTCTTCCCATTGATAACCTGAATGACAATTAACTTGTGGTTGTGATGACGGCCTATTCGATGACGTCGTCCATCGGGATCCCCCAAAAAGGAAGACGCTCGTGATTGATCACTGGAGTCAGATGTGAAGGAGGAGGTTGATAATCAGGAGTCAGATGTGAAGGAGGAGGTTGATCATCAGGAGTCAGACGAGAAGGAGGAGGTTGATCATCAGGAGTCAGAAGTGAAGGAGGAGGTTGATCATCAGGAGTCAGATGAGGAGCTTGATAATCAGAAGTCAGATGTGAAGGAGGAGGTTGATCATCAGGAGTCAGATGAGAAGGAGGAGGTTGATCATCAGGAGTCAGATGTGAAGGAGGAGGTTGATCATCAGGAGTCATATGTGAAGGAGGAGGTTGATCATCAGTGAACCTCTAGCTTGGTCATATATTTTGATACTTTGAATGTGGATATTGTGAACCTATGTTATATATTTGTACCTCCTGTTTCATGAAGTGATGTCACTGAGTACTGCCCCTATATATACAGTGCATTCCGAAAGTATTCAGACCCTTTCACTTTTTCCACATTTTGTCATGTTACAGCCTTATTCTGACATGGATTAAATATATATTTTCCCCCCTCATCAATGTACACACAATACCCCATAATGACATCCCAATACCCCATCACAATACCCCATAATGACAAAGCAAAAACTGTTTTTTATATATTAAAACATTTGATTTTCTTTCAAAAACAAGGACATTTCTAAGTGACCCCAAACTTTTGGGCGGTAGTATACATCTACATGATGTATTGTTACACCATGTAGGAGCAGTATAGACCTAGTCTGTTCATTATACACATATACATGATGTATTGTTACACCATGTAGGAGCAGTATAGACCAAGTCTGTTCATTATATACATCTACATGATGTATTGTTACACCATGTAGGAGCAGTATAGACCTAGTCTGTTCATTATAAACATCTACATGATGTATTGTTACTCCATGTTGGAGCAGAATAGACCTACAGTAGCTGGCTACTTACTAAATCCAAATAAGACTTAATTAAACTGCCTTAAATGTACTGTAGTAAACATTAGTTTTATTTGCACTAATCAATCAACACATTCCTGTCTTTGTATGTCTCAGTACAATAGTATTATTTAATTAAATCCATTTAAAATAATCTTTGTCTGAAAATAAAACATGATACTCAACTGCGTTTCCCCTCCAGTCAGCAGACGGCGGATGTGCGTCTTCCAGCGTGACGTATAATCTAGTGGACGGTTCTTCAGAAACAGCTCGTCACCTCGGTAGCTTGCTAGCCAACATAGCCAAAAGATTCAAGCTCTTAATACGCTTTCGGTCTATATTAGATAATGTGTTTTAGACAAACTTCTGTCGTATATACTTGTTAATATATTTAATTTAATATTACGTTATTTTGTATTAGTCAGCTATAGTAGCTGGCTGGTTAAGTTAGCACTGGCCTAGTCGCTAATGATAGCTCGCTAGCTAACATCCCCGAACATGAGCTCCCTAAACATCTCCCCTCCTGTTAAAGAAGAGGAGGTCTGCTGGACGGAGAAAGAAGCTCTGGGGCTGAACATTGTCGTGAAAGAGGAGAAGGAAGAAGAGGATGTTACTGTGAAACAAGAAGTAGAGGGTGAGGCTGTTACAGTGAAAGAAGAAGAGAACGACGTTTCAGTGAAAGAAGAAGAGAACGACGTTTCAGTGAAAGAAGAGGAAGACTCGTTCAGATTGAAAGAGGAGGTAGATGTTGCAGTAAAAGAAGAGGAAGATGCAGTTTTTGGAGTGGAGGATGACGTGAAAGAAGATGAAGACGTTTTTGGAATGAAGGATGATGAGGGGGAGATTACTGTCACATTAGAGGAGGACGAAGAAGAGCAGACTGGAGATCTGATTAACACCAGTAAGTACAGTGAGTAGTATCTTATAAAAGGGTGGGTATAATTTGAGGTACGTTCCAACAGGAATCCGTTCCAAAAACTTCGTAAATATCAAGGTTGCCAACAAACAACGCATACAGAGTCGTATAACAGAATGAGATACCGGGTAGGAAGTGAGCTATGTAATTACGTTTTTCACTCACCACGTTTATTCGGAAAAATGTATCTTCATTCTGGTAGCATCTACCATTTCTCGTTCGTTGGTTTAGTAATTATTTCCGGTGTTCCTGCATATGCCGGTGAACACTGTTGCGCCTCAATTAGGGGATCGCTGTGGTTGAAATGTAACTAATGACCGCAAGCCCCAGTATTTTATTTGCCAGGTGGCTTGTACACAATTTTTACCGATTTAACTGTATATACCTACTCGTACTACAGAAGCATTCATTGTATTTTGCCAAGTTCTCTCTGTTAATCCTGTTTCCCAAATATAGCAGGTAACGTGTATCTATGTCGATGTTGTTGAGTTCATCTTGCCTAGTTAAATAAATATTAAATAAATTAGAAAATGTAAAATATATACTTTTACCTATTTCAGGTAACCCCAAGATGTTTGATTCACTACAGCTGCTTTTGAATAACCTTCCAGTCGTTTTTGCTTTACATTCCGACTTTTGAACGTCTGTTTATTGGACATATATATTAGTGTCTAATAAAAAAGAGCAACTTATGTAAAGCATCCTATCTGTTTTAAGGTTATAGTGTGTGTATATATGCGTGTAGTGTAGGTCCTCTTGATGTCCACTAGGTGTCAGCACAGCTTCAATCATGTCACACCAGGTTCACAACATGTTTTCATGTATAACAAGTCAAGTTGAATTTGTCACATGTGCCGAATACTACATGTGTAGACCTTACAGTGAAATTCTGAAATGAAGCCCTTAACCAACAATTTAGCTGTAAGAAAAATGTTTAGTAAAAAATAAGAAATAAAAGTAACACTTAATTAAAGATCAGCAGTAAAATAAAAACATGGGGTACCGGTACAGAGTCAATGTGTGGGGGCACCTGTTAGTCGAGGTAATTGAGGTGTTCCTTTCAAGTCCAGTGGTGTAAATTACTTAACACAAATGTATTTAAACTACTCCACTACATTCCGTTTATATATGTTTAAAAAAAAATCTGTACTTTTACTCTTTCTGTTTCTTTACAACATTAAATTTAACTTCACCACATTTCCAAAAGAAAATAATATATTTTTTACTCCATACAGTTTCCCTGGCACCCAAAAGTACTTTTTGCATTTTGAATGCTAAGCCGGACAGGAAAATTGTCCAATTCACACACTTATCAAGAGAACATCCCTGGTCATCCTTACTGCCTCTGATCTAGCAGACTCACTGAATACATGCTTCATGTGTAAATTATGTCAGAGTGTTCCCATGGCTATTTCATAAATAAAAATACAAGAGAATTGTGCTATCTGGTTTGCTTAATATATGGAGGGTCAAATAATGTATAATTTTACCACTGATACTTAAGTGTCTATTAGCAATGACGTTTACTTCGTATTTTACTGGGTGACTTTCACTTTTACTTGAGACATTTTCTATTAACATATCTTTACATTTACTAAAGTATGAGAATTTGGTACTTTTTCAACCACTGTTCAAGATGTTTAGCACCCAATACCCAACATTTACTTGGTGGCTTGAAGTAGGAGTGCTGAACTAGGATCTGTTTAGCATTTGTGAGTAGAATGAATAACATTATTTTGAGGGGGGGGGCTGATTCCAGTTCAGCATTCTTAGCCTGAGACATTTCATAAATGCGCACAGAGGAGAATTTTTCAACGATCAGCTTTGCCTAGATCATTCTGAATCAGTTGTCTCTGGAATAAGATTATATGGACAGGGGTGGGTTTGATCGTAGGTCAGCACTCCTACTTAACACCAGTTGCTGTACCCTAACATTTTATAATCCAATTTCCCTTGCTGTCTATGTCCTTCTGGAACCCCACCTCAACATGGTTCTGTCAAGGCAACAAAAGCAAGTTGGCATGCTCTTGAAAGGAATTTAACTCACAACCTCTCCTTTGGGAATTCACCACCATATCTACTACTACACTTATTTCTAAACTCTTAACATGTGGCATTCTTCAGGGGGACCAAGTCTAGGAACACCTTTGAATGGTCTACAAAGAATGGCCCCAGGTAAAAGTTGGCTTTTGCAGAGTATGGTTGTATTGTTACTCCACAGCAGAGTATGTTATCACAACTCTATTGAAATGGCATTTGAAACAAGGTGTCACTTCATTCTTGCTATTTGATGGGAACGAGCCCCCTTTCCCCAACATACTTCTTGTTTGCTCTTTCAGGCCCACAAAGGCAACAAGAAAGAAGTTGCTACATTCTGTTTCTCTGGGATTTGAACTCTCAAACTCTGGTTTGGGGAGCAATCACCATAACCACTACCCTACCAGACAGACTGAGACTAAATTTTGAGCGGTACTTGAAAATGCACACATCAAAGACAACATTTCAGAGGTCGGAGAATGGTGTGGGGGCTTGTACTTTTTGGATCCACCAACCGTTCCTCAATCTTCTTCTGATGACTACAAGCATAGATTATGAATCTTCAAAACCTACACTATAGGATGGATGTGTTTAGGAACTGGGGAAGAAATTCGAAAGGGACATGTTTCCAATTACCAGCAAATAGACCCTAGAAATGTTATTCCATCATCTTAATATTGGAACTTTGTCCCTTCATTTGCCTACTACTGTCAATAAGCTATCAAAACGTGGGTTATTTCTTGGGGACAAGGTATCGGAAACGCTTTTGAATGGTCTACAAAGCATGCCCCCAGGTCAAATTTGGCTTTTTGCAGACGAGGATAATATTGTTACTCCACAACATAATATGTTATCACAACTCTATTAAAAGGACATTCTATACAAGGTGTCACTTCAGTCCTTCTATTATATGGGAACTAGCTCCTACCCCCCTACACACCTCAAGTTATCTCTTTCATGCCAACAGAAGGCAACGTCAAAAATGACTCTCTAAAAAATGCTCTCAGATTTGAACTCTCAAAATCTGGTTTGGGGAGCAAACACCATAACCACTACTCTACCAGAGAGACACTCCTTTTTTTATTTTTCAAATGCAGAGACTCCTTTTTCATTTTCCCATGCTATTACCTAACTACCTTACTCTAACCTTATTCTAAAATCGATTACGTTAATATTTTCCCTCAATCTACACACAATACCCTATGATCACAAAGTGAATATCGGGTTTATACATTTGAGCAAATTAATTACAAATAAAAAACAGAAATACCTTATTTACATAATGATTCTTCGCAATGAGTTTGCAATGAGTCTCACATTGAGCTCAGGTGTGTCCTGTTTCCATTGATCATCCTAGAGCTGTTTCTACAACTTGATTGGAGTACAGCTATGGTAAAGTCAATTGACTTGACATGATTTGGAAAGGCACACACCTGTCTATATAAGGTCCCACAGTTGACAGTGCATGCCAGAGCAAAAACCAAGCCAAATCAAGTAACTTTTATTTGTCACATGCGCCGAATACAATAGCTGTGGACCTTACCGTGAAGGTCTTAATTACAAGCCCTTAACCAACAATGCAGGTTAAGAAATATCGTTAAGATTTTTGTAAAAATGTTCCTAAGTAAACTACAGTCAAAAAATTTAATTAAATCCATAAGTAACACAAGACAATTACATAACAATAAAGAGGCTATATAAATGGGGTACCGGTGCCGAGTCAATGTGCGGGGGTACAGGTTAGTTGAGGTCATTTGTAAAGTGACTTTGCATTTATAATTAACAGTGAGTAGCAGCAGTGTAAAAACACTGGGGGGGTGGGGGCTCTTTGACTATTGTTTGGCCCTTCCTGTGACAACGCTTAGTATATAGGTCCTTGATGTCAGGAAGCTTTGCCCCAGTAATGTACTGGGCCATACGCACTACCCTCTGCAGCGCCTTATGGCCAGATGCCCAGCAGTTGCCATACCAGGCGGTTATACAACCTCTCAGGATGCTCTCGATGGTGCAGCTGTAGAACATTTGAGGATCTGGGGATGGTCAGTCTCCTGAGGGGGAAGGGTTTTGTCGTGCCCTCTTCACAACTGTGTTGGTGTGTTTCGACCATGATAGTTTGTTGGTGATGTGGACACCAAGGAACTTGGAACTCTCGACTCGCTCCACTTCAGCTCTGTCGATGTTAATGGGGGCCTGTTCGGCCCTCCTTTTCCTAAAGTCCACGATCAGCCTCTTTGTCTTGCTCACATTGAGGGAGAGGTTGTTGTCATCAGGCCAGGAAGTGCTTAGGCATTGTTCCAGGGCTCAGGTCCTCTGGGAGGGGAGAAGGAGGAAGAGAGAGAGAGAGAGAATTAGAGGGTGCATGAGACGGGAGAAATACTCCAGATAATACAGATTGACCCTAGCACTCTGACACAAACTTTTGCAACATAAAATACTGGAGGCTGAGATACGAGGGGTAGGGAGACACTGTGGCCATGTCCTATGATTCCCCCGGACTGGGCCTATGATTCCCCCGGACTGGGCCTATGATTCCCCCGGACAGGGTCTATAATGTAGTGGATCCTACCAGAAAACATTTAGTTACTTTTTGCATTTATTATGCTTTAAGTCTTACATATACACAAGAACAACACATTTCTCAATTTTGGTGAAAGTTGGCCATTAGCTAACCACAACTTTCCTATCAATGACATTCATGAACTATGACAACTATAACTTGACGATCTGACAGTGTGGGGTAGAGAAATTCCAACTAACGGGGGAAAAATTAACCAGGTTATTTGTGTATATGCAGAACAGTATACAAATACACTATTAATGCATCCAGTCTCTGGTTATTGGTGATACTTTCCATTCTGCCCTATTGTGACCTTTGACCCCTTGCAAAGGGCCTTAAATTTCCACATTCTGGATGACGTCCTGCTGAACTTTCATTGTTTGATCTAGCGTGTGAATTTTTTTCTCCCCCTCTCACTTGTCCCACGTGGGCTGACCTACGGTGCAGTTAGATGGAAAGGTGCTACTTGATATAGACATGACGTGTGATTTGGGATGAGGGGAAATGTCAATCAATGACAACTGAAATTGCTAATTTATTCTGCACATTGCTATATTTGTTCATGTAGACATTGAATATGTTTCATGTGTGGGTGATGCATTTCATTTGTAGTCTTTCTTAATTTGTCCTTTTGAAATATATTTAACATCATTTGGTGGGATGTCTGTAAGAAATCACTTATGATGATCAATATTTCAACTGAGATGTTTTGATACAAATTACTGAGCAACTCCTTCCTCCCTCCTTAAAGTAATCATTGCTTAGACAGGAATGGGCAGGGCTCCACTACATTGCTTTAACCTGTCTAGTCATTTCTAATCAGTGATTACTTCTAGGGAGGACAAAAGGAGGGATATATGTAAAGATTGAGCGAGCCACTACTGTCAGCTGCACAACCCAATCCTGTTATTTGCATATAATATACTTTTGACCTCTCACCTGTATATTGTCTGTAACCATTCCACAGATATCTTGTACAGTGGAAACACTTGAGCCTCTGCCTCGTCCACATCAGCAATAACTCATTACTCCTACTCCAGGTAAATTCATTAGCATGAAGTTCAATACCCATATGACCCCACTCAACCCCAGGGGCCAAGTGTTAACATTCAATCTAGCCTGGGGCCTTACGTATCAAGTGTCTCAGAGTAGGAGTGATCAGTTTAGCAGTTTACAACAAAAATAAGATTATAGACACATCCTAGATCAGAAATTACTCTGAGATGATTTGTGGATGAAGTCCCAGGTCCGCCTATGTCCATGTTATGTTGTTCATTTGAATCTTAACATGGCTATTGGGGGCCCTAACCAATATTTGGTTTGGGGGCTGCCCACCTCACTGGCAAAATGTTGTAGTGCCCCCCCACCCTCTTGACGGTGGAGAGAAATGTAAATAATTAAATTGTGGCCATTTTGCAGGGAAAGGTTTATAGCAATTTTGAATACATTTCATGCAATTAGACTCATTTTGCCATGGAGCAGAGAAAAGGAAGTTTAGATAACTGGCTAGACTAACTTACCAATCAACATTTTTGTAGCTGACATGGCTAATTGTGACTCAGTGACTGGCAATATTTGTTCTGATATTTACTGCTTACATTTTTAGGATTATGTGTTTTGTATTGTTAGGTATTACTGCATTGTTGGAGCTAGAAACCAACATTTTGCTGCCCGTACGATAACATATGTGTATGTGACAAACTTTTATTTGATAACCAACTGCTGATTCACAACAAAATCTCTAAATGTCACCTTGTGTATTTTACTATTTTAACACAACAGTAAGTGACCGCTGATAAAAAATGAATAATGATAATAATGGTCGGTGGCCCCCTGGCTACTGCTTATGTGGATTATGCCTGCAGCCCACTGTGGTTATGTGTCATAGCGCAATTCCATCCTCACTGGAAGTAATCATTGCTTAGACATGATTGGGCAAGTCATGTATTTAGAAATTATCATTGATTACAGGGGGGGATATGGTTTTAAAAAAATACTATTGTAATTCACTTTCAGTCCATGTTCTTTACATTCAATGTCAAATTCTGTATACTGATTATTTCCATTCAAAAATAAATAACTGATGTAACAGGTATCAATTTAATTCTGAATGGACTCCAATCTAGCTTGATTTTAGAATAAGGTTAGAATAAGGTTGTGTTAGAGGAATTTAATTCCTGTATGTTTTAATACCCAATTAAAATGAAACACTCTGTCAATTCATAAGAATTTGTAAGACTCTTATTTGTATAAAATGGACAGAGACGCGTCTTTAAAACCAACCAGCAGCATTTATTCTCGAGAGTACTGCCCATGATACATTTTACCACAGGTTATAAACTGAAAATGGCGTCAGCGTTTTCTAACTGTTCCGTCTCTTCTTGACACTGGTACAAAGGCTGTATAGTTCTCAAGCCTTCCCACATCGTCTAGAGCCAAGCTCAGCCTGTGTAGATAAGCATTCTAGCCAGTCTGGCGATATAGTTCATTCATTTCTACCAAGGAACAGACAGTCATTGTTCTAATTCTTGATTATATTTACACACATTATATTCAGTACTAGGATTAAAAATAAAATTCATACATATACAGTAACATAATAGTATTCTGATTAGTCAGTCCTGATTGAAATGTATACATAATTAGTCATTATTGATAAAAATTCCCTTAACATATTCACCCTTTGATTAAATATTATACATCCAATCACACATGTAGTTATATTAAAAAGCCTACTTCTATTTTTATTAGAAATATTTCTTGTTATCAAAACATCACCTCAACATAACCTACTACTTGCATTCGCACTGACTGTTTTTTAGACCTACATCTGAATCATAACTCTTATCAGGATTTTTGTTACAATCTTCATTATTTTTTATTTATTTTTCACCTTTATTTAACCTGGTAGGCAAGTTGAGAACAAGTTCTCATTTACAATTGCGACCTGGCCAAGATAAAGCAAAGCAGTTCGACAGATACGACACAGAGTTACACATGGAGTAAAACAAACATACAGTCAATAATACAGTATAAACAAGTCTATATACAATGTGAGCAAATTAGGTGAGAAGGGAGGTAAAAGGCAAAAAAAAGGCCATGGTGGCAAAGTAAATACAATATAGCAAGTAAAACACTGGAATGGTAGTTTTGCAATGGAAGAATGTGCAAAGTAGAAATAAAAATAATGGGGTGCAAAGGAGCAAAATAAATAAATTAAATACAGTTGTGAAAGAGGTAGTTGTTTGGGCTAAATTATAGGTGGGCTATGTACAGGTGCAGTAATCTGTGAGCTGCTCTGACAGTTGGTGCTTAAAGATAGTGAGGGAGATAAGTGTTTCCAGTTTCAGAGATTTTTGTAGTTTGTTCCAGTCATTGGCAGCAGAGAACTGGAAGGAGAGGCGGCCAAAGAAAGAATTGGTTTTGGGGGTGACTAGAGAGATATACCTGCTGGAGCGTGTGCTACAGGTGGGAGATGCTATGGTGACCAGCGAGCTGAGATAAGGGGGGACTTTACCTAGCAGGGTCTTGTAGATGACATGGAGCCAGTGGGTTTGGCGACGAGTATGAAGCGAGGGCCAGCCAACGAGAGCGTACAGGTCGCAATGGTGGGTAGTATATGGGGCTTTGGTGACAAAACGGATTGCACTGTGATCGACTGCATCCAATTTGTTGAGTAGGGTATTGGAGGCTATTTTGTAAATGACATCACCAAAGTCGAGGATTGGTAGGATGGTCCGTTTTACAAGGGTATGTTTGGCAGCATGAGTGAAGGATGGTTTGTTGCGAAATAGGAAGCCAATTCTAGATTTAACTTTGGATTGGAGATGTTTGATATGGGTCTGGAAGGAGAGTTTACAGTCTAAACCAGACACCTAAGTATTTGTAGTTGTCCACGTATTCTAAGTCAGAGCCGACCAGAGTAGTGATGTTGGACAGGCGGGTAGGTGCAGGTAGCGATCGGTTGAAGAGCATGCATTTAGTTTTGCTTGTATTTAAGAGCAATTGGAGGCCACGGAATGAGAGTTGTATGGCATTGAAGCTTGCCTGGAGGGTTGTTAACACAGTGTCCAAAGAAGGGCCGGAAGTATACAGAATGGTGTCGTCTGCGTAGAGGTGGATCAGAGACTCACCAGCAGCAAGAGCGACCTCATTGATGTATACAGAGAAGAGAGTCGGTCCAAGAATTGAACCCTGTGGCACCCCCATAGAGACTGCCAGAGGTTCGGACAGCAGACCCTCCGATTTGACACACTGAACTCTATCAGAGAAGTAGTTGGTGAACCAGGCGAGGCAATCATTTGAGAAACCAAGGCTGTCGAGTCTGCCGATGAGGATGTGGTGGTTGACAGAGTCGAAAGCCTTGGCCAGATCAATGAATACGGCTGCACAGTAATGTTTCTTATCGATGGCGGTTAAGATATCGTTTAGGACCTTGAGCGTGGCTGAGGTGCACCCATGACCAGCTCTGAAACCAGATTGCATAGCAGAGAAGGTATGGTGAGATTCGAAATGGTCGGTAATCTGTTTGTTGACTTGGCTTTCGAAGACCTTAGAAAGGCATGGTAGGATAGATATAGGTCTGTAGCAGTTTGGGTCAAGAGGGGGATGACCGCAGCTGCTTTCCAATCTTTGGGAATCTCAGACGACACGAGAGGTTGAACAGGCTAGTAATAGGGGTGGCAACAATTTCGGCAGATAATTTTAGAAAGAAAGGGTCCAGATTGTCTAGCCCGGCTGATTTGTAGGGGTCCAGATTTTTCAGCTCTTTCAGAACATCAGCTGAATGGATTTGGGAGAAGGAGAAATGGGGAAGGCTTGGGCGAGTTGCTGTTGGGGGTGCAGTGCTGTTGACCGGGGTAGGAGTAGCCAGGTGGAAAGCATGGCCAGCCGTAGAAAAATGCTTATTGAAATTCTCAGTTATGGTGGATTTATCAGTGGTGACAGTGTTTCCTATCTTCAGTGCAGTGGGCAGCTGGGAGGAGGTGTTCTTATTCTCCATGGACTTTACAGTGTCCCAGAACTTTTTTGAGTTAGTGTTGCAGGAAGCAAATTTCTGCTTGAAAAAGCTAGCCTTGGCTTTTCTAACTGCCTGTGTATAACGGTTTGTAGCTTCCCTGAACAGCTGCATATCACGGGGGCTGTTCGATGCTAATGCAGAACGCCATAGGATGTTTTTGTGTTGGTTAAGGGCAGTCAGGTCTGGGGAGAACCAAGGGCTATATCTGTTCCTGGTTCTAAATTTCTTGAATGGGGCATGTTTATTTAAGATGGTTAGGAAGGCAATTTAAAAAAAATCCAGGCATCCTCTACTGACGGGATGAGATCAATATCCTTCCAGGATACCCCGGCCAGGTCGATTAGAAAGGCCTGCTCGCTGAAGTGTTTCAGGGAGCGTTTTACAGTGATGAGTGGAGGTCGTTTGACCGCTGACCCATTACGGATGCAGGCAATGAGGCAGTGATCGCTGAGATCTTTGTTGAAGACAGCAGAGGTGTATTTAGAGGGGAAGTTGGTTAGGATGATATCTATGAGGGTGCCCGTGTTTAAGGCTTTGGGGGGGTACCTGGTAGGTTCATTGATAATTTGTGTGAGATTGAGGGCATCAAGTTTAGATTGTAGGATGGCTGGGGTGTTAAGCATGTTCCAGTTTAGGTCG